>NW_027105723.1:265488-267501 GCF_000696795.3 Halyomorpha halys
GTCCTTAATTTTATTTAATAAGTGAGTGATATGAATATACATGTCGTAAGCTTTTTCATTTTGTTCTAGTATGTTAAAGTTTTGTTTGTTAATCATAAAATTTTTGATAATTGTTTTTATTTCACTTTTGTAATCGTCGATTAGGCGTTTGTTAATATTCACGGATGTTTCTATGTTGTGTTTAATTTTATAATTATTCTTTTCTACGTTTGAAATTATTTTGTCGTAATATTCTTTATCGTCGGCGTCCATATTACCTGTTATCCAGCTAATAACATTACCTAAGCCATTTATTAATCCTCTTTTATGCCGGTTTTTAATTTCTCTATGTTGGATTAGTTTAAATTGTTCCGAAGCTTCGTTTGTCAAGTCTTTTAGTAAGTGATACATTTGATGTGATTTAAAATTAGTTACATGATTTTCTATATTACTTATTTCTACTTCTAATAAACTGAGATTATAAAAATGATACGTTTCATAATACTGATCGATGACTCTAATATTATTTACAGAGTAATGGAGAATTCCTGGTGAGTTAGTGAGGTCTACTACTGTTATTGTCAGACTCGTCTGAAGATGAAGTGTCAGAATTGTTAACATGTAGTGAATCTTCATCTGAAACAAAATGTTTCTTCCTTTTACGTTTGTTAGGTCTCCTAACGTTATCTATATGTGTTGTTAATTGTTTAGTGCCTTGAACTAGTACATTTACTTTCCTAAATTTGTCTCTGCTTTTAATTTTTGATTGAGTGTTTTTAATGAATTCCTGATTCGTTAATTCTGGTGGATCTTCGCGATTTTTGTTTAATTTGTCAGTACGTTTATTCTTTTCTTCGTCAATCTTTTTATGTGTTAATTCATGCAATAGTTGTAAGTCCTTATGATACTTTTGTACATACATTTCAGTAATATTAAGATCTTCTCTATTATTGTTGTCTTGTATAAATCCAAAAGTGATTTCGTTTGGTGTTAATTTTAAGTTTTTGTTTAAAGTATTATTGTATGCAATTATTGCAATTTTTAATTTTTGTTCAAATGAGTAAGTTTGAATGATAGATCTCATGAGAGATTAGTCTTAATAGTTCGTTTAATGTAAAATGAGTTCTGTTCAATAATCCCAAAGAGTTTGAATGATTAGTGGAGGTGTAGTGTAAGGAAATGTTGTTATAATCGCAAAAATTGTTGAACTAAATTATTTCGCATCTCTGTGCCTTGATCTAACGTTATGTGGGTTGGTGTAGGATAATAAGATAAATAATTTTGTAAGCAATCACAAATGTTAATTGCGTTATGAGTTGGTATAAGTTGTGCAAATAATTTTTTTGAAAATGTATCGACTGCTGTAAATATTATTTTCCTTTCATATTTCAAAATATCGATCATTAGTTCCTGAAATGGTTTCTCTGGTGTGGGTGTTTGTTGAAATTTAGCTTTGATAGGTTTTCTGTCGTACTTTGCCTTTTTACAAATTTGACATTTATTAATGTATTCTGTGATTTTGTCTTTCATGTTGGGGAAGTATACTTGTTTCTTTAGTTTTTCAAATGTTTCGCATATTCCACGGTGCTTAGTTTTTCCTAAATGATAATTTTCAATCGCTTCTCGTTGCTCCTCTATTTTCTCTATGTCTTTAATAAAATTAAAATAGCGTTTTATTCTCACAGAGGGGAATTCTTTTTCAATTGGATTTTGAATTGTTCTAAAATATTCATCATAGGCTTTCTCCAATGTTTTTATGTTGGGAGAGCAGAAAATACCGTAAGTCTTATTAGGCTCTACTATCTGAAAGATTAAAGTTTGCAAGTAATCTTTCCTATTAATGATTAGCTCATGCCTTCTTTTGCTACCAAATGGCTTACTGAATATAAGGTCTTCTTTGTCGCCTCTCTGAATGATGATCTGGTGTTTTTCCACGTTAATACATTTATCTGGTTCACATATCCAAGTTTGTTCATTACTGGATTCTTGAGAATGAATCGTCTCTAAGTCTGATTGATTTCCTTCGTTTTCTAT
>NW_027105724.1:0-1169 GCF_000696795.3 Halyomorpha halys
TTAAGATATTTTAGGTTATAGGCACTTACACAGCCTTATAAAAATTTAAAGGAGTACAAATTCGTGCATGATTTAGTTGTTTTAGAGTTGTTATCTTTTTAAATCATGAATTTTAAGCTTTTTTTTTTATCTCCAGAAGATCGTTTTATCAGTGTTAATCACAACTTTTTTACCATTCATCTAGGTTAGCTAAAAAAAAAAAACCTGATGGATAAAATCGCAGAAATAGCACATCTCAAATCAATAGATTTAACTGATTTTAACGTTTTTTATTTTATAAATTAACAAAAGAAAATTTCATTACAAATAGTAGCTTTTCTTCTGTACAAATTATTATTTTTAAACTTGGGTTAAAATATAATGCGATTTGGCATTTTGGCCAGCATTTCCTCAGAAACTGTGAGCTAAGCGACGAGAACAATCCCTAGAAAAGATTGAGTAACAATAAATGAATCTTCCATTTTGTTACGAAAAGCTTGCTATCCAATTTGGTGTTTTATATCATTTTTGAAATTTTGCTTCGTGTTGTTCCATTATACAGTTAGATTCTTCCTATACTTTAGTAAGAAATTTCTTGACGATTACAATTTTTTTTAATATCTGTTTTTTAATATTCAAATGGCGATTATATTATATATAAATTTTATTTTATTTATTTAATTTTTTTTTTCAGAAAAATATAATTCTAATATACATGCAATGTCGCTCTGTTAGTATTCTGAGTGCATACTGCTATCTTCTGTTGCTTATTAAAGGGTTGACACAATTCTACGTGAGCTTACCTCACTCAATCTAACGCCAATCATAAAATTTAGCTTTCCTGTCTTATCGCTAGCGAAAAATATTTTTATTTTTTTTCGCTCTCCTATCCTTGAATTATTGTAACTCTCCTAGGATTGTCAAGAGTTCATCGTATCTCGTTACGAATCGATATATCGACATTCCTTGAGGCGCCTTCTTGTCTATCATCTTGGCGTTTTTTCTTCTTTTTTTAAAAAAAAAAAAAAAAAAAAATCAAATAACTAGATAATTGTTCAATTATTAAGGTTTAAGCATACTTTTATACATTTTTTTATTATTAGAATAATTATCTGCTCGCATTATTAATTGTATTCATTTCGTTTTCAACTATGCTCTTAGTAAGTAAATTATATAAATTTAACAATTAT
>NW_027105725.1:0-1694 GCF_000696795.3 Halyomorpha halys
TTTTGCTTTCAATCCAATGTACCTTAATATGGAAATTATTATACAATAAATATTAAAATGTAATTTTACCTTTTTGTATCTTATTATGTTATAATGTCTAAATGTTTTTAATTATTGTGTATCCTTTTAGCCCTGATGAAACTGTACAAAGTGGGACGTAACATTGGAAAATAAATAGTTATTAACTATTTTTGTTTCTCTTTTGATCGCTTAATTATTTAAAATTATACGGTCAATTATTATATCGCAAACGACTGACATGGAATCCTCATACAAGACTAAAAAGACAAGAAACTGCTCGTTGATTCCGACTATTGCAACATTTACTAGACAAACGGTCTAAATTGCCAATCCATTACAAAAGACTGATCTACATGACTATAATAACGCCTATCTGGACATACGGAGTTGAGCTTTGGGGCTCCACTAAACCATTGAATTCCTCCACAATTCAATCCTTACAGTCCAAAATCCTTAATGCTCCTTACTTTGTCTATCAAGTAAATCAAGTCATCCATCAGGACCTCAATGTTCCATATGTTGCTGATTTGGCCAGAACCAGATACCGTTCCTTCCCAAATCCACCCAATCCACTTGTTTCTAACCTGGCTTCTCCTTCATTACCTAATAATTCTCCTAGGTGTCTGAAAAGAAGATGGCCTCGAGATCTTCTCCTCTAGAAATGTTATTGGAGTTCTATTAGTGGGTAGATTCTCCACATGTTTTTATCATGTCACTATGTCACCTACAGCAAATTTACTTGCTGTATATATGTGTATACAGTTGTAAATATCAATAAATAAATTATTAAAAAAATTACTATACCACACACTTTCTAAATTATCGCTGAGACAGAAACTTAACGTATGCACTTATGTACTTATTAAACCCATTTGGACTTATGCCTGCCAAATTTATGGACCAGCTTCAAAGAAAGAAGAAGAAAAGAAACAGATTCAAAAAATACAAACTTTTCAATCACAATTTTTAATACTGGCAACGAACTCACCACGCTACGTTTCAAACGAGACCATTCGACTTACGCATTCCGACTGAAGCGGACCACATTCATATGACAAACGGTTACACAACACGTTAGATGGACATTTCAATAAATTTATACGGCAGATGGCTACACATGCTATTCATGACGTAACGCGGCGTAGGATGAAGAGGAGTTGGATACGGGACCTCCTAGTGTAATAAAATAATTTACTAAACGTCAGGGGGATGCACCACTGGGTGCTATCTCTCTCATGCCATGCCTGGATAGGACATCTCATGTGCTGGTTGTAAAGTACATTTACAGGTACAAATAAAAAAAAAGAAAGATAAAAAGAAAGATTCTTTTCTTTTAGGGGAAAAACTTTATTAAAAAACAACAAAGTTGTGCTTCATTGGGTTGCTGCTTTGCTAGCCACACAGCTTACTGATTTCAATCTAATCAACCAATATTTTGAATCTTATAATAAATAGTCCTTACGAGTAAACAATAATAATTATAAAAATTAATAATATATAATAATAGAATATGATTTTTTTTCACTTTATTTCATTCTTTTTTTGTTTTGTTTTTTTTTCACGATTTTTCTTTCCTTTGTGGTGGCATGATTAACGTCTTCAGCGGCAATAATTGACGTTTGCAAAGAGAGTGTTTGAAATGGGTTTGCCACTGTCGAAATTATTATCAACAT
>NW_027105725.1:5794-7205 GCF_000696795.3 Halyomorpha halys
AAACCCATGACCTCTTCCCCTACAATATCCTTTAATAATACCCCACTTATTCCTGTCGAACAGATCCGTTACTTAGGATTACATCTCGACAAACGACTGACATGGAATCCTCATACAAGACTAAAAAGACAAGAAACTGCTCGTAGATTCCGACTATTACACATTTACTAGACAAACGGTCCAAACTTCCAATCCATTACAAAAAAATGATCTACATGACTATTATAAGGCCTATCTGGACATACGGAGTTGAGCTTTGAGGCTCCACTAAACCATCAAATTCCTCCAGAATCCAATCCTTACAGTCCAAAATCCTTCATAAAATCCTTAATGCTCCTTACTTTGTCACAAATCAAGTCATCCATCAGGACCTCAATGTCTCATATGTTGCCGATTTGGCCAGAACCAGATACCGCTCCTTCCATAATAAACTTCTCAACCACCCAAATCCACTTGTTTCTAACCTGGCTTCTCCTTCATTACCTAATAATCCTCCTAGGCGTCTATAGTATTAGATAGCCTCGAGATCTTCTCCCCTAGAAATGTCATTGGAGTTCTATCAGAGGGTAGATTCTCCGCATGTTTTTATTATGTCACTATGTCACCTACAGCAAATTTACTTGTTGTATATATGTGTATACAGTTGAAAATATCAATAAATAAATTATTAAAAAAAAAAACAAAAAAAAAAAAAAAAACTACTGTTCTTATTTTTAAAGCAATTTTAAGGCCACTGCCGATGTATGGCTGTGAAGTCTGGGAAGTGGCATCCTTTATGAAAAAGAAAAAATTACAATCTTTTCAAAATAAAGTCCTCAAAATCGCAGTAGATGCTCCTTGGTTTGTAAGAAATACCCTATTGCATCAGGAATTGCAAATGGAGTCAAGAGAGGATTACATCAAAAAACGGTTCATGAATTTCCACTCCCTGCTGCCGACAGTTGGGAGCTGTGACCTATAACTTGGGAAACCCAACCTCTACCCGAAGACTAAAGCACAGGCTGCTGCAGGACAACCTGTTACAAATTCTATAGTTATCAATTCTATTATTAACATTACTTCTATTTTATTTATTTTTTATTTGTCCTTTTTCTAAACTAACTTGTTTTGTTTTTTTCCTAGTAGAAGGGAATCGTTTGTTTTTATAAGTCTACGAATGTTGTTATTTTTGTTATTAACTTTACTTTTTCTTCAGTCCCATATCACAATTCTCGAAGAATAGTGTCGAAATTGGAGGATTAAAATAAATCCCAAAAAATCCCATCAAATCACATTTACTCTTCGTCGTAAACCTGCCGACTGGCCTACAGTATACTTTAATAATGTGGCTCTTACCCCTGTAGAACAGATTCGTTATCTTGGACTACATCTTGACAAACGACTAACCTGGATTCCTCACACAAGACTGAAA
>NW_027105726.1:0-1023 GCF_000696795.3 Halyomorpha halys
ATTTTACGAGAATAAGACTAACACATAGATTAAAAGGAAAATATAATAAAAAACCGGTTACAGGAAACGCTTGAATGGTGTATTAATAATTGTATTAATAAAATTGAATAGAATACAATTGAAATAATACTTTACTAATATTAATATTCCAAGATAAAATCTAATTAGAATGGACATCAAAATATACGAACCTGTAAAGGAAGGTGTTTTGCCGAGTTTTAATAATTGGCTACAAGGAAACTAACTTCAGGAGTAAGAGAGAAGGAGAATGGGTAGAGAGAAAGCGAATAAAAAGACGTGAAATAGGAGGGAGACGGAGTTAAAATGGGACGATAAAGAGGTTCTAAGAGATGAAAATATAAAAGTTGTTAAGAAGACGCCCCATCAAGTTTGAGAGATGAGCTCCCCAATCCGCCAGTGATTAGGGTTACTTCATCTCCTCTTATTACCCCCACTCCCAACTTTATTCTAAACGAAAATCTACCTTCTGTCCATTAATTTGATCCTATTACCTCAGCCCTGTTTTCTTTTTTTAACAGAAAACGAAGTTGTACTTTCCAATGCTTTATATTGGAACACTCAATGTCGGATTGGAGGACGTAAATTGGTTTACTAAAATCAGATCATCTTTTCAAAAAAAAATTTTTTTTTAATATTTATTTATTGCTATTTACAACTGTACATTATAATACATTTAGTAAATCTGATCTAAGTTAAATTGGAGTGTTACAGGCGCGTAGAGAAATTACGCATTGGTAGCATTCTAATGACATTTTACATTACCTGGTCTCTTGGCCATCTTCTTTTCAGGCGCCTCGGAGGATTGTCAGGAATGAAAGAGGATGCATAATTAGAAACTAAGGGTTAGGGAGTTTATATTGGAAGGAGTGATATCTGGTTCGGGCTAGATCGGTTACATAGGGAACATTAAGGTCTTTATGTATGATTTTATTTGTGACAAAGTAAGGAGCATTGAGGATTTTACGAAGGATTTTGGATTGTAAGGATTGAATACGAGAGGAA
>NW_027105726.1:2458-3405 GCF_000696795.3 Halyomorpha halys
TTTTTAATCAGAGCTCTGTAGGTTAGTTTTATTTGGACAAATTTACAAAACAGCTAGTTCCCTTCTAATTTTAATTTATTTTATTATTATTATTTTTTAACTTATTTATCCTGTCAAGTATTTCTATTAACCAACTTATTATTATATTTTCCTTTAATGTTTCAATATATTTTTATCTTTCATATGTTTTTTTCTTTCATCATTTATCATTTCTCAGTAGTTTCCTATCGTTTATATTTTCTTCTATCTTCTATATTATTTATTTTGTATTAAATATTATTTTACTTAATTCATAATTTTATCAACCATATTATAGTGCATGTTCACATTTTTTTTTTCTTTCCTCTCTCTTTCACCTATTATTTTATTTTGTATTGCTTTTAATCCATTTACGAGAATAATTATATATTCTTTTTCTATTTTTATCCTTTATCAACCCTGTAGTTGAAGCCCCAAATGAATTATTTATAGAACCTAGATTAATCTGGGCATAGTATAAGGGTTCCAAAGGACAACAGGAGATTTAATAATTTTACCAAAGAGATAAGCTAATGCTATGTACCTAACATTTCAATATATCAAATAGATCTTCCCTAACTTCTGGTTGAACTTAGATCCTGGGAAACAGTGGTTTGTCACTATTGACACCTCAAGATACCACCATAGAGCAGGCCTCTTGTAAAGGAAGTCAAAGATAAATGGCAATCTGGAACGAAAGCCCAATGAGTAAATTAAAAAGTATTAAAAAGGTTGTCAAGCCCTGGGGTACCTCCAGTCGCAAATGCCGTAGAGAGGAGGTTGTACTGACTAGGATGAGAATAGGTCACACGAGGCTCACCCACTCCTATCTTCTTTCAAAAGAAACGCCTCCGAACTGCCAGTATTGCAATAACAATTTAACAATAAGCCATGTTTTCCAACGATGCCCATATTTTACACCACACCTC
>NW_027105727.1:0-448 GCF_000696795.3 Halyomorpha halys
GTTTGGTTGATTAATCACACGCATAAGCACTGATAAGTTTGCCTGACTTCGTTAAAAGGACTCAGTAGGCCCTCAAAACGTGTATTTTGGAATCAGAACTTTTTCACGATCTCTATACTTCCCCAATGTTTTTTCATATACTGGTAAGTAAAAATAAAAATGTAGTCAAATTTTAGGATTGGAGTGCCAATACAATAAAGAAACAAATAGAGGATATAAAACAGAAAAGAACTGATGAAACTATATTAACTATACCTGTGTGTATAACTGGCTCATTACCAGTGATGCGGCGAGAGGAAATTTATTTTTATGCTAGAAAAAATAAATTATTCCTTGGTTTCATATTTATTCCTTTTTTTTTTTTACTAACAAAAATTTGAGTTACTGATTTCAAATAAACAAAATTAAACGTACTTAAGAGAATGAGTTTTAAGCAATCTGCATTTTG
>NW_027105727.1:2573-3695 GCF_000696795.3 Halyomorpha halys
TTTTAGAGAATAACAGATAATATTATTAGTACATTTCTGAAAACTGTTGAATATGGAGTCAGTCAATCTGTCACTTGAAAAGAATAAATTAATATCTGAGTTTTTTCTTTTATACACTTCGGTTTTACCTGCTCTTTTGCATAACCAGCCATGTTTACATGTTCTATCGGTCCCGTATAGAGCGTATAAACAGTGGTCTTCAGTAATTAATAACCTTACTGGTTCCGTTATTGTTTAAATAACATTATCTTTTTTTCTTATTAATAAAATAAATAGAATATAATTTTTAAGAAATTATTAAAATCCGGTATACGATTGAAATGGAAAAGGTTACCTAATTTAGAATAGGTTTCAATTCGCTCGGAAATGTTTGGTATGTAATAGATAATAATAGGTGTAAGGGGAAAGAACAAAAAGAAAAAGATTTAAAGTGAGTACTAAAGAAACGCAGTAGTTAATAAAGATAAAGAAATAGTTAATGATGATTAAACAATTACGGAAATAGTATGGTAATTAATTACAGAAGAACCCCGTTTATACGTTCTAATAGGAACAGAGACACCGGTTATACAGGAGAGCTGGTTAAACCGTAGGTTATAAAACGCCAATATTAATTTCGTATTTTCAAGTGACAGAATGACTAGCTCCATTTTCAACAGTTTTCAGAAATGTACTTTAATATTATCTTATTGCAAAATATTTTCCTTTCCCTTTTGAAAAAGGAGAAATAAGTAAAAAAAATCAATATTAACATATTTCTACTCAGAGCCTTTATTTTGTTTTATCAGGTGAACCACATTACGCAATTGCTTAAGAAATATTTTTTTAAAGTGCTCTGAAATGTTTCTAACGTTCGTACGAAAAACTATGAAGCTAGAGATAATCTGTAATTTTTTTTTATAAGATTTTTATTATCCAATATTACAATAGGTTAGAAGATACTCTTAATTTCGATTATCTGTATCATACCATAATATTCTTAACAAACTTAAATAATAAACTTAATTTCATTTAAGGATCTTAGAGAGAAAACTAATAATATGATTGCATTGTTAACTATGTCAAAGAAGGGCCGTGAACTTTTGCACTGCCATCAATTTAACAATGCATCTTGAGAATGTC
>NW_027105728.1:0-13352 GCF_000696795.3 Halyomorpha halys
AATGAGAAGAAAAGTAAATTTGCCCCGAAAGTGCTGCCATCTCTTGAAAAAAAATCTTACTAAAAATCGGTACATTTAGCCTTAAACGTTTCTCAGTAGAAGGCGCAAGGCTAAGCAATTTTGAAATTTAAAAGTACAAGCATTTCCCGCCTTTATTTCCCTATTTACCTCGTTTTTTCTTGTTACTATTGACTCCAAATACTTAAGTTTCCCTAACTTTTCAAATTGTTCCCAGGTGGCAGATGTCCTAGGGGCACATCCTAGGGCAGGATATCTCGACTACATTCAGCGACTCTGTAGGGTGTGGAGGAAGGACCTCCGACAGGCGAGGAATAGGGAAGAGTGGAATTCCTGCTTAAATTCTCCTCTACGCACTAAAGAGGAAAGCTAAAGAAGAAGTTCAAATTGTACACTGTCTTATGTCTATGACACTGGTTGAAATTATTTTATTTTCTGCTGCTAATATTTATTGAAGAGAATTAATACAATCTACCACTGATTTAGGTTATTAACTATTAGTGTTCAAATATCCATTCATACAATATGTACAGAACAAAAGTAAAAAAAATATAAATGATTACAATATTACGCAATGAATTAAAAAAGAAAGAAATTAATTTAAATTAATAATAATGAAGAAACATATAAATAAAAGAAAATAATATCATGATTTGTACAGATAAAAATATGAATCTATATCAAACATATAATAAAATAAAACTGATCAAATAATACAAATAAATTTTATGTACAAGAGAACAAAAATTAAATTTTAGTAGAATAGAATATATTCTATTTGTGAAAGATAAAGTCTAGTGCTCCATTAAAAAAAAATAAACAAAAGATAAAACAAGTGCTCCATAACAAAATAATAAACAAAAAATAAAACGAACTGGACAATACAAACTATTAGTTTAATATTCATTAATTCATTTATTAAACTTAAAATGGTGAGAATTATTTTAAATAAACGAAAACATAATATAAGTACAGATATTAATCGACTTAGAAAACTATTTATTGGGTTGTAAAATAAGTTTGAAGTGTTTTTCAATATTTCAATTTAATCCTCTCTGTGTTTATAAAATCATGTTTACTTGGTCAATAATCTTTATATATTCTAAAAAAAAATTAGTTAAGGTGCATCAGTTTCGACCGAGGTTCCTTATCTTTAAGTGGTATTTTGCTTGCTCAAAATGGAACGAAAAAAATTCATTTTCGTCATTTAATGATTTTGAAAAATTCACTGCACAGACGGTTAACAAAATTTACAGTGTGCAAGCCGATGATGCCTTAGAAGAAAGCACCGTCCGATAGTGGTTTACTCAGTTCAAAACCAGACATTTTGACTTGGAAGACGCAAAGCGCCCAGGTCGTCCTTCAACTATTGATCACCAAATTCAAGCATTGGTCACAGAAAACCCTCACTCTAAGACACAAGATATCGCAGAAACGCTTAACGTATCTCATACAAGCGTCAAGTTGTGCGTATGCGTCCAGCTAATCGCTAAGGCACAGTTTTCTATCACGATTACGCCCATCCTCACGTTTTTTTGCAGACCTGGCAGAAATTATTGGAGTTTGGTTGGATGTGATCCACCACCCACCCTATTCACCAGACCTGCCCCAACAGATTTTCATTTATTTCGGGCCCTTCAAAACGGGAAACAGGGATTTCTGCATCTATGTAGCATCCTTAGTCTGTTAAAACAGATTCGGGAGTCTCTTTTCTGACATCAATGACAGTTTGGACCAGTAGTTGGTTACCTTCTGTTATTACCTTTGAACTGAGGACTTCTACTAGTCTCGAAGCTATATAGTTTGGGGTGTTTTAGAGCCATCCATATAGGTATTTAATAAATCGAGATATCTAAGGCTCCAAACTTCGGATGCATATAGGAGAACTAAGGAGACCATTGAGTCATATAATAAATTAATTTTTAGTAACAATAAAATATATTCACACCTACACAAACCAGGGCTCCAAGAGATCACAGCGCTTCTCTTCCAACCGCGTCACAGCAATTACTATTTATGCTGCTAACATATGTTTTGTCTTATAAATATTTATTTTAAATAGTTGTTTACCAGCTTTCAACAACTAAGTCGTATTTTGTTTTATAGTTTCTTCGCCTAACATTACCAAATCATCAGCATACCCAAGCACGGATATTTTACCAACCAGAGTTAAACTCTTGTCAGAACACATTACATTTCTAATAACATATTCTAGGGATAAATCAAAAGAAATAGGTGAAATAGAATCGCCTTCTTTTAAACCCGACTGGTCCTCACACTTCTAGAAACACTAAACATTGATTCCAACTTAATTAAACTTTTCGTCCATGCACATTCTTACACAGCTTTTGGCGACCAATAGGATCATAAGCATTATAAGGGTAATACTACTATACCTTTGTATTTTAACTTTTTCTGAAATATTTCACGTAATGAAATTATTTTAGATTACAGATTTAATATATTTATTGATTGTTTGAGAGTGGTTTATATTAATAATAATACAAACTTCAATGATCCAAATGAACTCTTAAATTTTTATTTTAAAACTTCCAACTTTTGGGCTGTTATGCAATTTTCAAGGAGACAACCTTGACCATTGAATTGTCACAATTCGTTAAAATGGCTTTTTTTTTTCAGGCTAATTGCCCATGTCATATTTCTTCAAAAACAACAACAAATATTAAATTAATATAATAACAGTTAATATTTGAACGATTTCGCCTAAAATCACAATAGTGGTCTCCGATAATATCCTGGACTCTACTGGTTAAGATTAACGTAAATATTTTTTAATATTGAGTAAAGAGTTAGATCCCTTGATAGTTATAACAATCTCTCCTCAGGTCTATTTTGAGAAACGAAATAATCACAGATTATTTTTATTGTATGGGAAATTTCTTGATTTTATGGAGAAAGATATATTTAAAAAAATAAGCCAAAAGTTCACTGGCTTCATTGCATGCCCTGGTTTACAATAAATATTGTCTGCTTCCGCTGCTTTATAAGATTGTAATTTTCCGATAGCAATTTAGATTTCCTCCTTCCTCGGTTCTTCAATACGCTTTACTTAAAGTATTTTCCAACATGTTTTTCATTGTATTTAAAAAAACAAAACATGGACCATGAAATGGCTGTTGGTAATTATTTCTAACAAGGACGTGTTCGTTGCTCAACTTGTCAATTATCTTTCCATTCATTCAGAATCATTGAGAATTCTCATAGAACCATTCAATTAGCCCATTCATGTCTAACGAGCCGGCAAAGAAAATTAACATAATGAAATTAGTTTAAACAATTTTCACGATTTATACTTCCGTTCTTGAAGTTAATATTTTAATATTAATGACGATGAAAAAAAAAAAATTGTTTTTATAAATTACTTAATGATAAATTAATAAATATTCAAGAGTCTGTAATTATTTCAAACAACAAGGAAGATGATTTTTCAAGGTTTCAAGATTTTAAATCTGATAGAAGTTGATATATTTCAGAGCTGAGAATTATCTTAATAGTTTTAAATAGGTTTTGGTAAACTTATATGTAAAATATTAACACTTAATGACTTGATTGATTCCGGACAGCTGTGGACAGCAAGAGAAGAAGGCATTATATAAAGAAATTAAATTTATAAGAGAACCGTAAATTACCTTATGGTGTGTCTATAGACTGTTAGAAACATTTGTTGTAGAAGCCGACCCTCATTACATCTCCGCAATCCAAGAATTTGGAATTCAGGAAAAGATGTGATTTCAATCATATGAATCATGTGGGGGAAGCATCGAAAAGTATCTGCAAAAAGAGGAATTAACGTAATCGTCCCATCTAAGTTTCGGTCTACTCCTCGGACCTTTACACTTCGGATCAGTGCTCATTAGGATCCGTTCGTTACTAATTCCTACAGCCTTACACGCCCATCTTCTTCGCCGCAATGCTATAACTTGAATTATATTTACTGGTTGCATTTCCCTCAATTCAGCGTTGTGTAACCTTCTAAATTCTCCGAAACGCTTGTTGAACAGATTCGATACTTAGGACTCCATCTTGACAAGAGACATACTTGGAATCCACACACAAAACTGAAACGACAAGAAACTGCTCGTAGATTCCAATTGCTACAACACCTACTTGACCAACGCTCTAAACTTCCCATTCACTACAAAAAATAGTATACATTACGATAATCAGACCAATTTGGACATATGGAATTGAGCTCTGGGGCCCTATCAAACCATTAAATTCATACCGCATCCAATCCTTACAATCCAAAATCCTTGATGCTCCTTATCACGTTACAAATAAACTCATCCACAAAGACCTTAACATTCGTTGCAGATTTGGCCCAAAACAGATATGCGCCTTTTCATTTCAAACTCCTTACCCATCCTAACCCATTAATTCTTAATATCTCATCCTTAACAGTCCCTGATAATCCTCCGAGGTGTCTGAAAAGAAATGGCCACGAGACCTTCTAATTTAAATTAATGCTTAAAGTACCACCAATGGGTGGTTCCTTCCCAAGATTTTCAAGTGTAAATAAAACATACAATGTATTTACTTATTGTATTTATTATTTGTACAGTTGTAAATCACATTAAATAAAAAATTCTCCGATAAACACATTCATTTATTTTCAAAAACATTAAGGCGCTGTTTTACCCTTAATCTAAGAGGCCGCGTTTCACATCCGGAAAGAATAGCGTGAAGATAATAGTTTGGTTACTTTTAATTTTAGTTTTATGGACAGAATGCCTGAATTAAACTATTTCGAAATTGAAAAATAACAAACATTTCCCGCCTTTATTTCACCACCAATTTCGTAAATATTAAATAATTTTTTTTTTTTTTAATAATTTATTTATTGATATTTACAACTGTATACATATATACACATCAAGTAATAAAAACATGTGGAGAATCTACCCATTGATAGAACTCCAAAAACATTTCTAAAGGAGATCTCGAGGCCATCTTCTTTTCAGACGTCTAGGAGGATTATTAGGTAGTGAAGGAGAAGCCAGGTTAGAAACAAGTTGGTTTGGGTGGTTGGGAAGTTTATTATGGAAGGATTGGTATCTGGTTCTGGCCAAATCGGCAACATAGGGGACATTGAGGTTCTGATGGATGATTTGATTTGTAACAAAGTAAGGAGCATTAAGGATTTTACGAAGGATTTTGGACTGTAAGGATTGGATTCGAGAGGAATTAGATGGTTTAGTGGAGCCCCATAGTTCAACTCCGTATGTCCAAATAGGCCTTATAATAGTCATGCAGATCAGTCTTTTGTAATGGATTGGAATTTTGGACAGTTTGTCTAGTAAATGTTGTAATAGTCAGAATCGACGAGCAGTTTCCTGTCTTTTCAGTATTGTATGAGAATTCCATGTCAGTTGTGTGTCCAGATTTAGTCCTAAGTAACGGATCTGTTCAACAGGAATGAGTGGGGTATTAAAAGATACTGTAGGGCAAGACGAAGGTTTACGACGAAGGGTAAATGTGATTTGGTGGGATTTATTGGAATTTATTTTAATCCTCCAGTTTTGGCACCATTCTTCGAGGGTGGTGATTTGGGATTGGAGGGATGATTAAATAATTTTAACAAAAATTGGGATGGCAAACATTAAATCCATAGCAGTATCCATCAATCTTAGTGAATATTAGAACTTCCTCAAAACGTTCTTGCTAAAATTCTCCTATTATAGAACAAAATTAAGATCTCGAAAACATTTTCTTTTAGCCGATTAATCTAATCCCTCTACCTTGGCTTATTAATAATGTACATATAGACATAGTAATCAATTAATAATATTTAAATGTTGGAGGTTTGAGAAATATCTATTAGTGACAGAGAAGGGGCCGGCAGAGGAAGAGGCTCAAAGTGAGACTATCATCCCACACTAGGGACCCCCCTGACCCTAAGTTAACACTAATTACTTGTCTAAAATAAGAAGAACAAGGCTCCAACAGAGACAGTTTGACACGTATTGATGGTCCCTCGCTGGATAAGCATCTGTATTGTTGCCAAACAAAGCACAATACAAGACAATGCTATTGTTCAACAATAGCCCTGTCACCCCCGTGGGTGTCTTTTGTATAATAAAAATATATATGTAAGTGTATATGCAAGGGTGTCGATTGTAGCTCCGCTCTCCATTCATCCTCTAGCTTTTCCTTTATCGGCCTCACTTCCTTCCAGGGGACGTCGAACCCGATGGCGTCTCACTTCCTCAGCCGATTCTTAAAGAGCTTGATGAATGGTTGGTCCAAGGCAGTCGTTAAATCCAAATACCTTGATAGCTTTTGTCTGCACACAAACCTAAGTGCTCAAAAGAACATAACATATGAAAAAAAATACTTTCAGTTTTTTAAATAAACCTTTAGTTTTTTTTCTTTATAACGAAAAACATAATATCCTTAAGAAATCACACTGACTCATCTGGAATCCGCTCTCTTTTCAAAATGGAGAAGTTACCTTACAGTTTTGAAGCTACCTCTATACGCTGAAAACAATTAAGACAAATATAATTTAACACAGTCATAATAAACAAACAGAACTCAGAAGAAGATTTCATCTCATTATCTACGTCATCCCTTGAAAGATTTTAACGTCATCGTCATCGTTTGTTGACCAATACTCTTTATAAGTAAATGATTTGAAGGTAAGATAAAACAGGGACTATCGAAGAGGTGTGGGTCTTAGTTTTAACAAATATTAAATGTATCTCGATTTAAACATTTTTCTTAAAGACGACTCTACTCGCTATTAGGAATTGTTTTATAGGTAACATTAGTATGCTTCTTATCAGGTAGTTCAGACCGCCGCCTCCCAACCTCAGGCACTCTTCTAATATTGCTCGATTAAACTATCTTAACCCATTTTATAGCAGATGCTTCAAAAGTGATATAGGACCGTCGTTTTCTTGGAGTCTTAGTGGAGCGGGTCTAGCAGCGAAGGACTGCCTTTTTTGTGTGTTATGATCTTCTCTTGTGAGATTGTGACATTTTCCCAGCGGAACGGTCCCTTCACGATCTAATAATTTAATGGCGTAGCCTTAGGCTATAGTTAGACTATACCACCTTAGCTGGACTGATATCAACACCTTATAATGTCACCAGGCCATTAAAAAGAGAAGACTCAATAAAGTATGTACAATACATTTCATGTATTATATGTGTGTGAAGTACTAATTTTATTTTAATGAAGGGTGCGAAAAAATACAATAAATATTATGTTACTATTTATATAATCGATTAAGATAAAAAAGGAGGGAGGGGGAGAGAGGGAGAGAGGAGGAGAGGGAGGGGGAGGGGGGGAGAGAGGGAGAGAGAGAGAGAGAGAGAGAGAGAGAGAGAGAGAGAGAGATGAGAAGCCTCAGGTTTGGATCTCGCGGAACAATACCGGATGAAACTAGGAGCTCCTTAAAAGGCCTAAGTGTTAGCATCGGGGATATAGCGATCTTGGCGGAAAATATTATTTTGGACTCCCTGGGGATCATACACCAGCACCTGCATGGGAAGTAGCTCTGAGATTATTCATTGTTTTATTTATTTATTTTATTATGTGGACCTGTCGATTTGTATTTAACTTATTTATTCATTAAATTATTTCGTTTAAATTCTTTATTAATTTAAGTATTTCTTTTAACTAACTTTTTGTATGTTTTTTTAAAATCAATATATTAGTTTTTTTTAAATTTATTTATTTATTTGTTTTTTTTTTATAAACTGATCTACTGCTGTGACTGTCTTTGATTAATGTCAATGACGATCAATGTCTTTGATATGACTTTACATTGCTATCTAATGATAAATTCGTTTAATTTTTTAACAGGTCAAACGTGGGTAGCGGATCACAGGAGAGGGAAGGTCTGGGAGAGTGAATCAGGGGGAATAAAATTATCAAATGGAATTAAATTATTAAAAAAAAAATATTTGTATTTAGTGTGTAGGCGAATAAAAAACAAATTATTATTATATCATGTAAATATTTGTATTGTATACATGTCTGATCATTGATCGGTATACTGTGTGTTGTAGCAACCCAATATATTTGGGCAGAATGGTCAAATAAAGCATTTCTTTCTCTGTAATCATCTAAGTTTGAAATATTTACACAAGACCTGCTTGCACCCAGGAAGTAGTATGTTTTTTTATTAGATTTTTTTTATTAGAAAGGAATTTTTAAATATTACTTAGTTTAACTTCAAACTTAACCAAACTATGCACCAACTATTCCATCTTATCCTTAATTACATTCAACGTTTCCATTTTACAATAAAACCATTAAATAAATTAAATTCTGATTCGATGAATGCCTAAATTGATATCCTTGGTATACCAAGGATCCACGGGCCCTATACCGATACCCATCTCTGCTTGCAGATCGCCGGGTACCAGCGCCTCCACAGTTCCCACAGATCGCGATAATCGGCTTTGAGGCGGTCGGTCCCAGATTATCGCCTGGGGATCATCAGTCAACACTCCGCCCCCAGCTCCTTTGTGTGTGTCCGATCCATCGAGGGCTGATCCCTTTTCAATTAAACTAAGCATTCTGTAATATCTTTGTACTCATATCTAAACATTTACATAAATTAACATCTTCTCATAAATAGTATCTTCTTATAACTATAATTAGTATATAATTTATCAATATTTCTACTAAAGAAAAAAAGTCGAAATTAAAACTCCAGTCATATCGAAAATGATTAAAAATAAAAAACCTATACAGAGAGCTCAGGAGGACGAAGTTTAATATTCTCACAGTACCGTTAGATATACGAATACATACAGAGGCGAAATCCCTAAGCGTCAGGAAATAATAATTATATTATATATTACAATATCAATACAGAATTGTAAAAAAATAACCCTTATATCGTCGTATGTACCATTCTTAAAACAGCGAAATGTTTCTTTGAACACATAAATCCTTATGAAGAAAGTATGAAGCTCTTGATGCTCGCTACAGATGAGAATAAGTCTGAGAAACTACCGACTGCCCTACAGTATCCTTTAGTAATGTTGCCCTTACCCCTGTTGAACAGATCCACTACCTTGGACTACATCTGGACATCCGACTAACCTGCAATTCTCACACAAGATTGAAAAGACAGGAAACTGCTCGTCAATTTCGACTCTTATAACACTAACAAGACAATCGGTCTTAACTTCCAACACATTACAAAAGACTGATCTACTGGATTGTAATAAGGCCAATTTGGACATACGGTGTTGAGCTTTAAGGCTCCACTAAACCTTCGAATTCCTCTCGTATTCAGTCCTTATAATCCAAAATCATACGTAAAATTCTCAACGCTTCTTACTCTGTCCCAAACAAAATCATACATACAGCCCAAACCATATATCCAATCCTTCCATTATAAACTCCTTAACCACAAAAACCCACTAGTTTCTAATCTTGCTTCCCCTTCCATTTCTAACAATCCTGAGAGGCGCCTGAAAAGAAAATGACATTGAGACCTTCTAATGTAAACATTTTATTAGAGCGCTCATACATAGATTGTTTTTCTAAATGCCTGTATCAAACCAGTATAATCTTACATTAAATTTACAAGCTGTATTTTTATGCAAATACTGTAGTAAATGCCAATCAAAAAATAAAATTATTGTAAACCATTATTCAAACGGGTTATTAATTGTAAACATTGCTAGCAAACAATATTAAGGCAGCTAAGTTTTCAATAAATATTTAGGGAAAGAATCAATTTCTGGAAAAACTACATAAACCAAAAATATAGGAAATCTGGTCTAAATTATAGGTAAATTTTAAATTTACTTGCCGATAGCAAGATACTTCGAGGCTCCTAAAAGGAAGATGGCCACGAGACCTGCTCATGCAAAAACATCATAAGAGTGCTACCAGTAAGTAGTTTCTCTACATGGCTGTATCACTCCATTATAAACATACATCAATTTTACTGAATGTAGTATTTTGAACAGTTGCAAATTTCAATATAAGCAATTTTAAAAACAAAAGTATAAAAAAAAAAATTAATTTTTTATTCGGAACATAAAAATATCTTAAAAACTACCTAAAACACAAGAAAACGTATCAGATCATCATTAAAAGTAGTGTAAATTTGCTAAAATATGAGCCCTAACAGAGCTATTTACATTCAATATTTCCCGAGATATAATTTTTTATAAACCAACATTTCTTAAAATTACTGGAAATCAGTAGTAAGTGAATTAATCCATAGATTTTGGGAAATCTATTTCACAGGAATCATTAGACGTACAGATATCAATTAGTACGCAAATTAAAGCTATTTTAGTATGCTGTAAAGTATTTTATTACATTTATCTTCATAGGAGTAGAAGTTTTCAAATTATTTGACAAAATTGATTCACAAGACTTTCGGACTAAGCTTTTGGTTCATGAAAAACAATACCTCAACCATTAGACGTCAGCCAGCACTAATTAAATCTAGTTAAATGTTCTATAACGTGGTTAATAATGTTTATCTTTGTAAGAGCAGTATTTTTCATGATATTTTACAAATATAAATTCACAAAATATTAATTTTTAGTTGTTCGAAAGAATGAAAGAAATAACTGTATCTCAGAAACCTTTAGACGTCCAGATGTCTACTAGCACTCAAATTAGAACTAGTTTAATTCACTATGATGAAGTTTATAATTTTAGATGTAGAAGTTTTTATGCAATTGCATATAAATACGAATTTAGAATATAACTTTTATCTTAAAAACTAGAAATCAATTTATTTTAGCAAATATCAGAAAAACCACTACTCCTACGAAGGTATGTGTGTTTATAGTACTTTAAACTACTTTATAGTACGTTAAGCTAGCTTTAATTTTAGTGCTAACAGATATCTTTACGTGTTATGGGTCCTGAGATATATTTTTCATTAATCAACAATTTTATCCGAACAACTAGAAATTAAAATTTTGTGAATTTATAATATTATTAACCACGTTATAGTAAATTTAACTAGCTTTAATTAGAGTGCTGGCAAACGTCTGTACTTCTTATGGTCCATGAGATGTAGTTTTCCCAAAATTAAGTTTAAAAAGCAGTGATTTTTCGTTATTTTGTTATGAAATGTTGCTTTTTAAAAAATTGTATATCGGAAAATATTGAACGCAAATTACTCTATCTTAATAAATTTACTTAAAATTATTTTCTAAAAGAGTTTCTAGTAACGAGCGGATCCCTAAAATGTTAATAAACACTGAACCGACGGGTAAACGTCCGAGGGGTAGACCGAAAGATAGATGGGAGGATAGCGTTAAAACAAATTTAGTGGAATTGGGTTTGGAGGGGCATCACAGGAAGGATGTATGCAGAGAGCGTTTGGTGGTGTCGGTGTTATTATTATCATTATTATTATTATAATTATTAAGGTTTTCTAGTGTCGTTAGCAGTTTTAAATATATAGAGCTCCGAAAGAAAAAATCATTTTTTTAATGTTTTGAAACAGTTGCCCATTTTGTTCTACCTAACTATACTTGGCAGACTTGTCAATTTTTATTAGTAATTATAAATAGTTTTTATTAAACTAATAAAAAATTTGGGTGAAATAACTGACTTTTTTTGCACTAGGCTCTTGTACTATAAGTGGGTCGGTTTCATAGAAGTTGTATCATTTAGTAGTTGTAGTCCTAACGGTCAGTAATAATACAGAAATATGTTAAACATTTATTTGCGCCAAAGTTTCCATTAAAGACGTTAGAACATGTTGCCAGCTCGACCTTGCGGGTTGGAGAATCTTTATATATTTCGGATTTCTTTTGATGACAACTACTCCATACTGAATATTATAAAACAAACTGATATTACATATAACTCGAAAAATGTTTACTTCATGGTAAATTATTAATATGGTAATTTAAAAGGTGAAGTAATAAAAAGTTAAGTGGACACACCAAATATTTTATTTTAGATACTCCAAAACTAAAATATGTATTTTAAAAACTATTTTATATAAAAATAAATAATAATCCTTACTAAATACGTCAGCCTATTATTTGAAGTCTACTCGTATTAACTACTAATACTAACTTTTTGTTCTGTTTATTGTATTTGTTGAGGAATCGGGCCGTAGTTAGTTAGTTCCAGTCGTTTTTCCTTTACTTCGTGGAATATACCATAGCAAGTGCATATATAATGCACATAGCAACCAGATATTTCTTTGAAGTACACCAATCGTCTACGAAAGAAGTTAACAACAGAACGATCATAACACAGACCCGTTACTTCACCTACCGCATTGCTCGCAACAGTTTTTGATTTACGTTTTATCCCGAGCTGCAACCCGCTGACAAGCAGCAATTATCTGGGCAACAATTACCAACACTCGCCGGATAAAGTTACAACACGGCCTCTCAAAAGTGGCCTAGTTACAGCAAGGGCGATCGGACGATATGCATCCACTCAGAGAGCCCGGATCCTTGGTTCGGCAGCTTGGCAACGTACCCCAGGGGTCTGTGTCAGGACAGAATAGCTCTCATCATGACTCTCAGGAATATATCGTCTCATCAGGTGGGCTTTGTCATCCCGGGAGGATAGATTCTTCAAGGACTCTCCAAGGATCGATGAGGAAGGATATACAGGAAACAGGTTGTGACTAGCCCGCTTCACTGAAGGCATTGGATAGCTTCAATTAAAGAAGAATTAACTAATCAACTTTTTAAGATCATTTAAAATAAATTAAAAAGAAAAATCAAATAACCTGAAACATTTCTTTGTTCAATCTCACGCTGGAAAACAAAGAAACGAGGAAGGATAAGAATGGAGGAACTACAAGGTAGGATATTGGCAAGTAAATATAAAATTTACCTCTAATTTCGACTGTAACTTTCTGGTTTGGGTAGTTTTCCAGAAAACGTATCTTCCTAAATAGTGTTTATAAGCAATGTTTTCTATAAATCACCTCTTGGGAAAATGTTTTACCACTTTTTTTTTTTTAATTTAAAAACTGTATTAGAAGCATTGAGGTTTTATGAAGGATTCTGTACTGTAAGGATTGGATACGAGAGGAATTCAAAGGTTTAGTGGAGCCCCAAAGCTCAACTCCGTGTGTCCAGATAGGCCTTATTCTAGTCATGCAGATCAGTCTTTTGTAACGGATTTTCACAATTTGAAACAGGCTTTCATTTCTCGAAATTTTACGACTTTTCAGGTTCTCAATTATTACAGGGAATGGGTGTCATTCCCTGTAAACATGAAAATATATAAGTACACTTAACAAATATGAAATATATAAGTAGACTTAACAAATATGAAATATATAAGTAGACTTAACAAATATGAAATATATAAGTAGACTTAACAAATATGAAATATATAA
>NW_027105728.1:13797-15602 GCF_000696795.3 Halyomorpha halys
TAGTATTTAATGTTTAGTAAATTAAATAATTATAAATATCTATTTTTTAGTAAACTAAATAATATTATGAATAACACCTATAGTTGTATGAAGTATCCCTTCAACCGCATTGTAAGACATACTTCACTTTTGGTTGGCTGGTTGGGATTGAGTGGACTATATAATTGATAATTAATTTTTTAGTAATTTTTATTAAGATAGATATTATGAAGTTTGTTGCTTTATCCGAAAGTATTATTAAATTTTATCCTTGACCCGTCACGGTCCGTTGGAATGTTTTTCTTTAATTAGTTGTTTACGGCAACTTGTTCCTAGCGGATTGCATACCGGCGGAAGCTGTTGCAAGTGCATTAGCTTTACTCTTAAGGTAGACCTTAATTAAGTGGGTTAAGACCTTAACTTCAATCTATAGTAACTTAAGTTACTATTTAGCATGACGATATTCGTTTGTAACGTTCTTTGTAAGTTCGGAGAAGTTTCTTTGGGCTTGTTCCTAAATGAATCTATTTTGGAAATAAATGTCATAGTCTTCCGTAATAAATAGGTCAAAAATATAGTTCCGATAATAATCAAGCATAAATAAAAAATACACGAAATGTATATTGACGAAAATCACAAAAACCCGGATGATCACGATGTCTTATGGAGAAGATGGGAGTCAGTAAGGATACACAAATCATTGAAACCAATTTATTTGTGCCAAAATTTAGGCTTGCTGTAATAAATTACTTTAATCAAACCTTAGAAGTAAACAATAACATGGAGTTTTGGAATGAAAGGTTATAAAACAAGTTGCTTAGAAAATCCGCTAGGAGCACTTATGCATTTAACATTTAACATGATTTTAAATAGGGCTGCTCACAATCCTATGCTTATAACGTTTAACATGGTAAAACATTTTCCATTTAATATAACATCATGAATACCTCTAATATAGAAAACTGGTTGAATTATTAATTTTTTTTTCAAATATTCTCAAATTATTCTTTTCTATATTTTCAATATTTATTATATTATCTTTAATTCAATAATTGTTATAACAATATAAGAATCAATATACATGATAAAGCGGGAACGACATTTTATCATGTATATTGTTTTCTCTGGCACATTGTTATATATTATTCTTACCTTTGCAATATTATAATTTATCTCCCTGTATTATCATCTGCTATCTACTTAAATTTCTTGTTATTCTGTTAGAAATATATATATTTTCTTGTCTTTTCTTTTTCACCAAGTTATGCCTTGATAAAGGTTCAAAATCAGGTTGAAATGTCGGCAAAAATAAATAAGTTTCAGTTACTTATGTCACTGACCGCACCCCCGAACATCTCCTTATATTGACCCCACCTCCAACGACTATAAACACCTCAATATGTCTGGAATTTAAGAAAACAAAATATAAATTAAAAAAGAATCTTCATTAAATCTTACTCGCTATGTCAAAATTTAAAAAATGGACTGCCAAGGATTTTTTTATAACGCTTTATATATCTTTTATTTTGGATTTATATTAAAAGAATATATAATAATAATTTTATTTTCAAATGAAACATATTTTAACCGTCAATCCCCACTACGCCTTTATAATATCCTGTCAACAGTCCACTTTCGCACTGACTTCCAGTCCGTTAGGTATGTTACCTATCTTGTTTTATTATCTTCCTCTATTCTAGATATTATTCTTATTCCTTTTTTCCAACTTTTAGCTTGTACTTTCACTATGCAAATTTACTTATTGTATATTGTTGTATACAGTTGTAAATAACAATAAATAAATTATTCAATTAAATAAATAGTTT
>NW_027105728.1:16242-91009 GCF_000696795.3 Halyomorpha halys
CTTAAAATATATACAAACAAAAGAATAGACAAGATGAACATAATCAAACTATCTGTATGAAAAATAAATAAATAAAATAACACAATGATAAAATAATATATACAATATTTACCCAATCGACCTGAGGATCCCTGAGCCCACTCTATTCCCCACGTGTGAGGGGTAGAGCAGAGCTCATGTCCTATTTTAACTACAGTAAAAGAGTAAAGCTTTCATTTCATGGGACCGCCATAAAATAAAAGTCAAACTGCACGTCGGGAATCGAATCGGCGTCGCTCTAGACTTGATGTTGCTAAGGTAACGATTGAATACACTCGGTCCAATTGGCTCTGTTTGGAAGTCAGCTAATCTACAAACTTTTTATCCGTTAATTAAATAAAAATGTAGTATTTTATAAGATATATACTCTTCCAGGTTTTAATTTTCCGAAAAAAAAAACATAAATGCTGCATAAAAGCAAGGAATAGTACTATAAGGCTAAAAAGGAATGAACATTAAAGTTATATCTATTATTTAATTCTGATACATTTTATTCATGTAATTCTGGAAAACCAGGTTCCCTCATTCGATCTAAACTACCATGCCTTGGATTTTGTTTACAATAAACTCATAATCGAATGTGAACCCTTAATAATCTAGAAGATTTTTATTTATTAGTGGATAGAAAGTAACAAGTTTGTCGATTAATTGACTTCTGAAGGAAGCCTTACTATAGAAGAAGAAGAAGCAATTTAAACAATTTTTTTTCTCGATATTATACATCGAATCGTGCAATCGAAACTGGTCCGGACATACATCGATCATCAGAAAGGTTTTAATAACAGAGTGCCCCGATTCTGCGACCGGCCGATTGAGAAACATCCTGAGATGATTTAGAGTAACAGTGGGATATCATTAACTGCCCGTCCATTAATTGGGCAGATATACTGCCGATGGACAAGCCCTAACGGATCACAGTCGAAATAATAATAGATCATTATTGTATTATGCCAATTTCCAAGTTGACATAAATCCTCGCACCAACCTGCCCCTGGATAATTTAGTGCAGATTCGACTCCCGCCAGTGGAAGCGGAGGTTTATTGCTGACAGCCGGTCCTCAGGTTGAGAGGAAGTCGGGCGTTCGATCATAGCTAAACATGGGTTCGGGCAACTGTTCCACCGCCGTGGACGAGAAATCATTTCACTAATATTTTCTCTTATTGGTCCTTATATTTCATTTTATATCAGAATTTGAAATACATTGTCGATCCAAAGTGATCCAGAATACATAAATCAAGTTACTTTACGATTTTTGTAATGTTTTTAATATTTGGTGTGTTTATTCCTCAAGTTCCTAAAAAATTTGCTCAAGTTTAACGCTTAAAATTAAATAAAAATCTGTTTTAAACCATTTTTTCAAAAACCTGGAACTCTCCGTGACATAGAATCTGAAGGCAACTCTACACGTTTGCCAAATAATGGCAAATTCACATGCACAAATGTTTGGATGATTTATTTGGCTTTGATGATACTAGTTGGCTTGGATTTGTGGCCGACCAGTTGAATGTCAGTCTTTGGCCACAAATCAAAGGGTAACATTGTTTGAGAACTTCCAATGAATTAATGTTTGTGCCATCTTTATTTTAATAATTAATGAATTTCCACAACCTTCGAATTAACTCATTACATACCTTACATTAACTCTTGTTTAAGATTTTATATTTTAAAATTCCATCGATTTGCTGTAAATACATTATTTGTTTTGTATTTAATATAGCAGAAATATATAAAGACATTATATGCCTAGGTAATTTAATTGATAAGTTCTTGATGAAATTCTAGACCTAAAGTAGAATTTATTGGTTATGTAGTTCATTTCTTGGATGTCTTATCATCTATGATCTACTTTGTTGATATATACGATTTTTCTACTTTTATTTTGTACCTTCTTATAAATGATAATCTAATATAATAGCCGACAAAAGTTAAAAGAACACACAATTATGTGGATACCGACGTATGTTGTTTCTTTTGTTTCCCAAACATTTGAAAAAGTCTTGGATTGGAAACATGTAGGTCCAGCATGAGACTAACGTGACAATTAAGCGGGACTGTCCGCGGGAATGAATCGGGATTGGTCGACAAAGTATCCAACTAAATCCAAATGCCGTACTAGTTCTCCCATAGTAAATATCATTCCTTCATCCTATTCCAACAACACCTACTTGACAAACGCTCTAAACTTCCTAATTACTACAAAAAATTAGAATACACGATAATCAGACCAATTTGGACATATGGAATTGAGCTCTGAGGCTCCATCAAATTCATCCCGTATCCAATCCTTACAATCCAAAATCCCACGTAAAATCCTTGATGCTCCTTATTACGTTACAAATAAACTCATCAACAAAGACCTTACCATCCCATTCGTTGCAGATTTGAGCCAAAATAGACATATCCTTTCATTCCAAACTCCTTACCCCTCCTAATCCATTAATTCTAATTAATCTATTATCCTTAATAATCCCTGATAATCCTCCAAGGCGTCTGAAAAGAAGATGGCCACGGGACCTTCTAATTTAAATTAATGCTTGAAGTACCACCAATGGGTGGTTCCTTCCCCAGATTTTCAAGTGTAAATGAAACATACAACATATTTACTTATTATATTTATTATTTGTACAGTTGTAAATCACATTAAATAAATAAATAAAAAAATAATTTCAAGTTCACAAATGTACAAGTACATGAAAGTATCAAGTGGTTCATGGAATTGTTTTTCTTATAAATATTTTTCAAACCATAAATATGCTTTAAGAACTGTTAAGATAGGTACTTAATTTTTTATCAAGGTGAAATAATAAATTATATTTTGTTATCTGAATTATAACACAGCCACTTTTTTCTTACATGTAATGATCGTATGCCGTACGTATAATATTTTTGAGCAGTCTACAGCGATAATAATGTGTATTGACTTTTTTTTTATACCATTTATTTATAAACGTTAATAGAATAAAAATATTTTCTCAGCTTTTTATATATGTTGAAACATGGAGAAATCGATTCATCAAAAAAAAAATATAAATAAATAAAACAGATCAAATACCAACCTTGGACCAATATATATTGTACAGGAGCCCAAAAGGAGAAAAAAGTCAGCCATTTAATCCTAATTTTTTTATTACTTTAATGAAAACTTTGTAAAATGACCAGTCATAATTGAGTAGTATAGATAGGGGTAATGGCGGGTCTTACAAAACATTAAAAAAAATATTTTTTTATCTGGAGCTCCTTATCGTTGAAACTAGCCACGACTTAAAAAATCTAATATGACATTATTTAAAGTTGGATAAATTTTCTAAAATAGAAGCCCTATTAGAGCTGTTTAGGTTTAATAGTTCCCGAGGTACAGTTTATTTAAAACAAAATTTTATAAAAAAATGTAATGAAAAATCAGTAGTTAGTGAATTTATGGTGGGAAATCTGTATTTCAGGAAACATGAGAAGTACAGATATTTAACAGTACTCAAATTAGAGCTGGTTTAATGTACTATAAAGTAGTTTATAACATTTATTTTCCTTAAGGTTTTTAGTTTTTATGATTTTATGGTTTGTATATGAATATGAATTTTGTATATGAAATGTTGTTCGAACAACTATTAACCATTGGATTTTAGAAAATATCTTTAAAACTACCTCACCTACAGTGGCAAATTTCGAAAGAATTAAAAACCAGATAGTAATGACTTTAATTTGCAAAAACTTTACATACATAACATTATATATTTCACATATCATTTGCTATAACCATACCATAAACTTTACAGAAACGGAACTAAACCAATTCCATAAACAGCTGCTTTAACACACATGTTATAAAGATAATAAATATTATACAAATTAAAGTTCAAAGAAATAAAGTCCCTGAGGTGAGAAGGTGGTCTTCTTTCACGACTAGGACGATTCGCTGTTGATGGTCTTAAAGGTTGACTCTATCCCATCCGGAAATTTCATTTGAGCATATTCGGGGTAAGATTCCAATAGCTCAACTTCTCCTATTAAAGGATCGTATTTAGTCGCTCTGATATGATTCTTCATCAAGACTGGATAAGATATATGAATATGAATTTTGTATATGAAATGTTGTCCGAAGAACTATAAATCAATTTATTATTGCAAATATCATGAAAAATACTATTCCTGCTAAGATAAACATCAAAAACTACTTTATAACGTATTAAAATAACTTTTAATGCAGGTAAGATATCTGTTCATCTCATGGCTCCTGAATTATAAATTTCCCACAATAAATTCACTGACTACCGATTTTTAATTACATTTTTATGAAATATTGCTTTTATAAAAACTGTATATCAGGAACTGTAGACCGTAAAGAGCACTGTAAGGACTAATATTTTATTAAGTTTACTCTAATTTAAATGATTTTCTATTAGGTCTTCTAATGTTATTGGTAGTTTTAAGGATATGGAACACCGTCAAAAAATTAATTTTTTTTATGTTTAGAAATAGTCACCATCTTGTATTCCCTCAAACTATACTTGGTAGACTAATCACTTATGACTAGTAATTATACATAGTTTTAATTAAAGTAATAAAAAGTTGGGGTGAAATAACTATATTTTATTACCTCTTGTGCTCTGTACTAGTACGGATTGATTTTATTATTAAATTCTTAAATTTGGTTAGATGGCCTCGAGATCTTCTCCTTTAGAAATGTTTTTGGAGTTCTATCAATGGGTAGATTCTACACATGTTTTTATCATGTCATAATATCACTTACAGCAAATTTACTTGATGTGTATATATGTATACAGTTGTAATTATCAATAAATAAATTATTAAAAAAAAAAATTGGGTTATAATAAAGTGTTTACAGTTCACCGTATAAGTATTGTTGTACATTGTAGTACAAACAATATTTAAATAAAACTTATAAATAAGTAAAATAAGTCCTTAGTACCACTCTTCAATTCTGACCATAACACACAACCCTAATTTCCTCTCTTATATTTATTTATGTTATTATCCTTTACGTGGAATAACTCATCATTACTTGCTCCTCAAAGCAATATTACGGTATAATTTAACTTTTGGATTAGAGCTCATTTGAATCAACATAGCAGATATGACTTCCCCCTAGCGTTTCTGTATATACTCTCCTGTCGTTTCACGCATTAACTCTTCTTGAGCATTACCCCGGACAAGAGAGAGGTCAGATCTGGGTGACAGACAGGAGCAGTGCAGCGCAGAGCCACCCTATCGGACGACGTGCCCTAGAACTACGTCCGCTCGAGTTGAAGAGCATTGTGCACAGCTGACAGGAGATAAAAAAGCGCTGAGCCCCGCCCCCGACTGCAGCCGCCCCTCAGCTAATAGCTTCTGTAGCACGGCCGATTTGATCGCTTTGTGGGAACCGGCCGATCATAACGGCTCATGTTTATTTCATCCAGGAGGCGTTTGTTTCCGAGGCATATGCTCTATGGGATATTAATAGGCGATAGTTGTCCCACCTCTGTCGGGGAGCCGGTAACAGAAATACAAACAATGAACAATGCACATTAAGAGTGCAAACAATTAATAACAAAAATTATTTTTAAAAACAAAACAGATTACAGAAATGTCTTTTTATATTTAAACAATGACAAAAAAATATTACAAAAACATGGGGTACCCGATGAGCTAGAGACTTAAACAAATACAAGGATATTAGATAAGTGTCAGAGGTTGTAGAGCTTAGGTTACTAAAACAGTTTGTCAAAAGAGGCCCCTAAAAAATTAATAAACACTGATTCTATGGGTAAACGTCCGAAGAGAAGACCGAAGCGTAGGTGGAAGGATTGCGTCATCTTGTGAATTGAAATTTAGACGGACTGATGTGTGTAGATAGCGATAAGTGGTATCTGCATCGAACCTTCGGTTTTTCCAAGCCTGTATTATTATTAATTAATTATAAATATATAATATACTTATAATTATTAAACTGAAGTATAATTAATTACAAATTTCATGTAAAAGGAACTTAACGATAAACATTGTGTAGTAAACCTGTATATTACTACTAATTTAAGTCTATTTTGCTTAGATTGTTAAATCAAAAATTTAAGGAGATCCTTTGCTAAAAGATATGGCACTGACACAAGCCTGCCTCAAAATAGAACATTTTCCCTCTATGAAATGTATTTTTTTCTTTTGAACATTGGAATTTCTGGGAAAAAAAGAAATTCTTCCATCCACTGGAAAGCCTAGAATTTCGTTCAATCATATATGTATGTAATATATAGTAAAGGAAAGTATTAAGATCCTGAAAAGATTCGAAAATGTTTTATTTTATAATGGAATCTTCCGAGTCCAAAAAAACCTAGTTACGCAAAATGGTCTGAAAAAATTAAAAGATCCAAGAAACTGAAATTACATATTTAAGGTAGGTATATGCCTAGGACGTGGCTGCTACTTTTTCGCTAAAATCGACTGTCCGGCAAATTCAATTTATAGAATCGATTTTCTCCAAAACGGCTCAAACGATTTTGACAAGTTCTCTTTGATAGTTCAACCACACAGTTCTTATTCTCATTGAAATAGCCTAACGGGGTAAAGGGGTTTAAATGCAAAATTTGTCAAAGAATCTTCACCTAAAGTACCTTTAATATTGTTTATGTATATAATAGAAAAAGTAATCATTATTACCAATAATAAACGATAGGTATATTCAAAATATTGAAAAATTTTATGAATAATTATAGGAGAAAAATGATACATCCTATTTAATCGGAAAAAAGACGAGATCGACATATTTTTCATGATTGCATTAAACTGTTGTATTCTTGACAGGAATACTATTTGTATCCGTTATTCCCACCTCGAAGAATCCTGAAATACGAAGATTTGTAACAGAAAAATCGATTTTTTTTATAAATAGTATTAATTTTAACACCATTTTAATGAGTCCAGTAATCTACTCAAAATTAGGGGACGTATGTAAGTTAGAATAAAACTTGTGGTATCCGCCTAACACACCCGATTTTTTATTATTTACAAAATGAACTGTTTCAAATCACTGATTTTTAATTTTAATTTTCACTACAGACACACATAAAATCCATTGAAGAGTGGTGTCAATATTGGAGAATCAAAATAAATCCTGACAAATCCCACTAGATCAACTTTACTCTCCGTTATAAACCTCTACCCTCCTGTCTTACAGTATCCTTTCTAAATACTCCACTAACGCCTGTTGAACAGATTTGATACTTAAGACTCCATCTTGACAAGAGACTTACTTAGAATCCACATACAAGACTGAAACAATAACAAACTGCTCGTAGATTTCGAATTGCTACAACACCTAGGTGACAAACGCTCTGAATTTCCCATTCAGTACAAAAAATTATAAATACACTATCACGAATTTGGACATATGGGATTGAGCTCTGGAACTCTACTAAACCATCAAATTCCTCTCGCATCCAATCGTTACAATCCAAAATCCTAAGTAGATGCTCCTTATTACATTACAAATAAACTCATCCACAAAGACCTTAACATCCCATTCGTTGCATATTTGGCCCAAAACAGATATGCGTCTTTTCATTTCAAACTCCTTATCCATCCTAACCCATTAGTTCTTAATCTCTCATCCTTAGTAATCCCTGATAATCCTCCAAGGCGTTTGAAAAGAAGATGGCCTCGGGACCTTCTAATTTAAATTAATGCTTGAAGTACCACCAATCAGTGGTTCCTTCCCAATATTTTCAAATGTAAATGAAACATTCCACATATTTACTTATTTTATTTATCATTATATACAGGTAAAATTACATTAAATAAATAAATTTATAAAAATTAATTTTCATATATTTCCAATGTTTGTTATCTTCTTGTGTATTCTTACTATTCTTGTGTACTTTACCTCCTTATATTATTATTTATTATTTCTTAATTATTGTTATATTGTTTTTATTATTTCTTATAATAATATGGTGGTTATCTCGTTCTGTTTTTGGGCTCGCACTTTTTCAGTTATGTGTAGGTTTTTTGTTAAAGTTTCCTTATTGGAGTCATATTGGAAGATTCATAAATTAAATACAATTTCTTGAAGAAGTTTGTCGGGGGGGGGGGTGCGGTCAGCAAAGAACAACATAAATAAACAAAACCATATTTATTTATTTTATGCCGACGTTTCGACCTGAGTTTCAGGTCTTCATCAGGGCTATAGAACAAAAGAGATAACAACAACATATCTCTTTTGTTCTATAGCTCTGATGAAGACCTGAAACTCAGGTCGAAACGTCGGCATAACATAAATAAATATAGTTTTGTTTATTTATGTTGTTCTTTGCTGACCGCACCCCCCGACAAACTTCTTCAAGCATTAATATACGGTCAACTATCTAGACCTCATTATAAATACAATTTCTATCATATGTAACCTTATGTTGGTTGATTGTAAGAATGGGAAACATAGTCATGGGTAACCAGTAATTTTTTTTATTGTAAATTTTTAAATAAAATTTTTTTTATCAGTTTATCAGTTAAGGAACAACCATAGAGACGACGCGATTTCGGCTTCTCTCTTGTTTTTGTTTTTCCTTTCCTTCCATCTTCCCTCATTATCTCAGCGTGTCTTTGTTTTCCTTCTTCTGTCCACGAGACTCTCTTTTCCGAATTACTCTTTCCCACAAGAACCTCGATTTCTTTCAGTCCTTTCCTATACCTTTCTCTGTCCAGAGAGTCCTGGTTCGTTATTCCTAGTCTTTCCGTTTCTTCCTTCATCTGCCTGATGTATCCTAATGAGCTTTTGTGTCCTCAGATTTTTCTAATATTTCCTTGTTTAGTCTTTCGGGACCATTCTTACCATATGTCCGTCAGAATAACCTGACCCATAATTAATTTTTAACAATATCATAAAAGAATTTTTATTAGTAGTATATATCTATAAAAAAAAATTACTAGTCATTTAAATAAAATGGATTACTTATCATTAAAAAAATAAAATAAATTCTTTGTCACTTCAATATAATAAATCATTTATCATTCAAATAAAAATTAATAAATTACTTGCCACTTTAACAAAATAATTTACTTATTATTTAAATTTAAAAAAAATACTAATCATTTAAAGACAAAAAATAAATCAATTACTTGTCATTTAAATTTTTAAAAAAGTCCCAATTATTTGTGTTCGTTACTGGTCCATTTTATTATTAAAAAAAAAAGTATTTCATCATAATTGAGTTCATGTATTTTCGGTGTTTGGTTAGCATTTCATTTTTTTTTTTAACGATATAATATAAAACCGCCAGTTGCTTAAAACGCATTAGGAAATTTGGATTGCGTTGCGGAAACTTATTATTGATTTCAAAAAGCACCTCCCTCCTCCCAGAGTGCATTGTAAAGCTATACATAAAATCTGTTCGGTTAAGCATTAGCGTAATGACCCTATCGTGGGCCGAGTCACAGTTTCATGACCTGACCGCAGTCACAGGACCGGCCGAATCGAACCCGGACAAAGGCCGACCCAGTGGCACGCACACTAAGGAAATGTACTGTAATGATAAGCAGAGCGATTTATAAGAGTATTATAGAGTCATGGTCATAGAGGACGTCAGTATGATTAACGACATTCCCCCACCTCCCCAACGCTAATAGGAAGGGCATATGCCACTAGCGCCGCAGTTCTCACGGCTCTTATGCCCTAGATTAGCTTGGCCACGTGTCATCGCCTCCCTAAATACTCTCATACTACAAATCATTATAATACCTTCTTAACTTCTAGAGCTGCTGCAAAGTCCAGAATCAGGGGGTTAATCCTCCGGAGGAATTCTAAACAATAACATATTATCAGTATATCCTCTAGAAGCTTCCCACAAGTCATTTTGGTTTCTATACTAAAGTTTTTTTTTTTAAAAATTAAAAAATAAGATTTTAAGAAACTATTATATCTGTGATTACATGGCAAAAGGCCGTATTTCGGTGGTTGCAAATCCCAAATTATGTAAAATCGTGCAGTAAAACCCTAAAATAAGTAAAATTGCGTTTAAAACAACCCTAATCCCTTAAAAAACATTTTCATTGCTTATTTGTAATATTAGGGTACAGAAAGTTCAGCTAACCTTGTTTAAATGAAAGTAAATTCGCTAAATAATCACAACTAAAACGTAACGATGGTAAATTGTACCTAAATCACATCTTCCCAACATGCATTTCTTTGGCTTTCGGCCTACAATTTGCCACCCTCTTTTCTTATTAACTAAAAGCAAAGACCAAGAAAATTCATCAATCATAAAAAAAATCAGTGAATTAGACTCCATAGTGAATTAGACCATTTTTTTCTTCTTCTTTTTTTTTTTTTAAAGGAAACATGACATTTTTTCATTTGAGCAGTGACATAAGGTAGTCCGGACCTTTTCCGAAATCGTAAAATACTTAAATACTTTAAATATTTAAAAATTGAATGATTAAATTATCAGACAAATATTGCTGTTTAACCAGTAATAACAACTGTTAACCTATGCTGTTTCACTGTAGCCGTGAGTCAACCCTTAAGGAGTCAAGTTAAGGAGCCCTCCAGTCTCATGACGTGAGTACCCTTAGTAGGAAAAAGATCTGGCGGTGGAAGGTGATTCTAACCTAATTACCTCCTTGCACAACAGTTGGTCTATTAGCACACTTCCTTATAAAGTACTGTATCCCTTCATGGATTGTAAAGGTTCAGATTTAATTTTTTTAATATAAATCTATTGTTTTCACTAAATAATGTCATTCGGTTTATCTTTATTTTATTAATATAATAATATTAATTTTGTGTATTAGACTATCTTGAGAAACCGAAGTTCCTAATTATTTTTCATAGGAAAAAATAATTTAAACTCAAAAGTCATTACTTGAAATTTTTCCATCTCTTTCATTTTACGAAATGAATGAGTGAGGCTAAGAAGTATAAAATGTTTCTTCTCCTGATAAGTGGATCTTGTAGAGTGTAACAGTTATAAAAATGTGGTACTTGAAATTAATCACAACGCGCGTATTGTTCTCAATTCATAATTATTACAATTTATAGTAATTACTACTATGGTGGACATAATCTAAGAGCCCAAGGGGAGAAAAAACAGTTAATTTACCTCAATTTTTGATTGCCTTAACGAAATGTAGTTGGGGAAGAGGGTTCAAAAATGGTGACTGTTTCAACACATACAAAAAATAATTATTTTTTATTCAGGACTCCAAAGTATGAGCCCAAATAGAGGTAAACAGCTTCAATTTCAATAGTTCTCAAGATACAGGTTTTCAAAAATCAACATTTTTTAACGAAAAATCACGAGTTAGAGATTACATTTTGGAAAATCTTTATCTCAGGAACCATTCGACGTACAGATGTCTATTATCATTCAAATTAAAGCTACTTTAATGTGCTCTAAAGTAGTTTATCTTCATATAGATAGTAGTTTTTATGATATTTGCATTTGAAATTTTGTACGAACAACAAGAAATCAATATATTTTAACAAATATCATAAAAACTACTAGTCCTACGAAGTAAAACTTCATAAACTATTTTATACATGTTAACGGATAGGTACATTTTAACTAGAAACGAATGATATGATTTTCTACATCGTCCTTTTACAATGTAATATAACCGTTTATTATATGTAGTTAATTTGATAAAGCTTTTAGTAATTAAATACTACTTTTATTGTTGTTAATAATTTTAGACTATAAATTTCCTTTTAGCTTTTTACAATCTTAACGCCAATTTGTACCGAATTCATATTATTATTATTATTTAAAAAAAATTAGAACACACTAGAAAAAAAAGGTGATAAAATGGACTTAGTGATAGGCTAATTAATATTACGTATGTTATATTTGGAGATAGGCTTTACGTCTCTACAGTTTTCCCTAGAATATTGTATAAATTGTACAATCTCACAAGAGGAGATCATAACACACAAAAAAGGCCATCGTTCCCGATCGGACCCGCTCCACTGAGACCCGCTGGGGAGCGCTGGTCCTATATCACTTTTGAAATATTTGCATAAAACGGTAGAAGAGACTTAAGTTAGTTTAATTGAGCAATATTTAAAAAGCGTCTGAAATTGAAAAACGGCGTATTGTATTGTATAAATAAAACTTAATTTTGATTTTGATAATACCATAATTTTACATAAAGAAAACAATTTGTACAAAAGAAAAATACTTGAGTCAATTTATATATCAGAGAACATCAATTACACAGTTAATTTTAAAACAGATACTAAGAATTTAAACCAACATTATGCAGAGATTTTAAGCAAAATAAATTTATAAAAATGAATGGAGAAATTTGGTACTATTAACAATTCAATGTAATAATGGAATTTTGAGCATTAGAATAAATACCAAATTGAGAAAAAAATGCAATTTAAAATAAAATAAATTAATTTTAAAACAAGGCTGACCTGTGTGAGTGGGAGGTTATAAAGGCTTTGTTATATGGTATTTTAATTAATTGTTTTAATTAGTTGTTAATTGTAATTAATTAATTAATTGTGGATAATCTTATATAAGAAAAATTAAATATTAATGATTTTAAATTTTAAAAAAATAGGTAACTAAACTTAAGCTTATTAAGCTTATTAATAATAAATATGACTCTCTAATAATTGACTTTTTGAATACGCTTTTAACTTAAATTGATGTGAGGAAGAAATTATAATTGAAGGTATGTTATATTATTAGTGAATAATGTTGTTGTTATAAGTGTTAAAAATGAAGATATAATAGAAGCTGTTAAATATTTAGATGTCCTTGAGGATGGCTAAAATGGCCGAAACGTTGGACTGGTGAAAATAAAGGTGTTGAGACAAAAAAGGATACAAGTTTTTGATTTATTTAATAAAAAAAAAATACTCATTACTAAAAACGTTATAATGAAATTTTAAAATTAATAAAAAGTGCAATGAGAAGGGTTCACGTATGTATTTTGTTAAAATGATTGCATTGTTCTTGAAGAAAATTGGTGATATTTTAATAACTAATAAGTATTTAATTAATGATCATCATTTTTTCCCCTCAAATATGTAACTGTACTTTGAACTCAGAAGTTGTTGATGATCGAACTACAGATTAATTTTAAACTACAGTAGTCATTTTGTAATGATCAAAAATAGTTATTTATTAACAATATTTCCAAGGCAGTATTGATATTAGGTTTTCTAACACTGAACATCACTGAAAGATGGAATTTATGAAAAATCTCAGGGGATTTTAACTTGAAATCCTTGAGGATACATTGTCCCTTGTTGCTATTGGCGTATTAGAACCTTGCTAACGTACGCACAGATAGAGATCCATCTCGCCATTTGTATGAGATGATTAAGAGATGGTGTGAATGGGCCAGCTCCGATAGGGCCACGTGCAGATAGCAGGTTGCTCTCAAAGGTAAGTGCTCCAGGATGTAAGCGCAGCCCTGAGTGGCAAGGTGCGCTTTGCAACTAATGGTACGCCACACCTGGCACAGAGGGCTACTATGAAGCTGCTAACAGAGTGCATATTGTTCTTCAGGTGAGTCCTCCACTTCTTCGATGGTACTCCAAGTATCCTTTCTTCGCGAAGATCCTGGAGTCGTGAGGCGTCTGCCGTCTGCTCTCCTGTTTGTCACCTTGTCTCGTGCTAGTCGAAGGATAAAAGGAGTATAATGAACTTCAGTTCCTGAGAGCTCTATTCCATTATTAAAGATATCTTCCACAGCAAGCGTAACAAGCATGGGGCTCACTTTTACACTCTAAACTAATTCTATGATCTCATTGGCCGGATTTACGAAGTTCCTCAATACAATTAGAACATTTAACAGTGAATGAGGCATTAAAAATATGTTTCTGTGTTAGATTCAAATAGATATAATATAATTACCAATATACATAGGAATACATAGCTAGCTGTACTGTAAGTCTACCTAATATCGCGATTTTGTTTGCTTAGTTGCATCTAATTTATTTTTATCTAATTGACGAATTCTGCAGATTGTACCGTAGACTGTGATCTCTTTTTTGAAAACCCTACTTAACTTTAGCCTAGTCCTAAGAGAGCCAAAGTAGAAAAATAAATCTTTGTCCACAGTAATATCTTTGAACCACGTCCATTTCAAAATACAAGTAAAACAGCGATAATGAATTATCAATCTACACATTTTTTTAAAAAATCTGTTCATTATATCAAACATAACAAAATTAAAATTTCATGAATAAACAAAATAATTAAATAAATATTTACTTTTTTTTATCACAAAAGAAAGGAAATTATTATAGTCACCACAAATTTACGATGTTCAATTTTCAACGGATTTGTAACAACTGAGTTCAAAAAACGCATTTTTTGCCGATGGTTTGAGAGCATATGTTTGTACTTTAGAGAAGTTTTTCTCATGAACGGGTTTATTTTAAAAGAATTAACCACCCGAATAAATTGAAATATATTGAAAAATGAATGAAACGTTACAGTAAGCAATGAAGTTTAAGATGAGAATATAAATTCTAGAAAAAAAAGAAGGTTAAACTAGGAAAATCGGTAAATATTCGTCTTAGGAAACTTGAAACAAAATATTTTTAAACGTGAACTCTTACGCTAAGAATATTATGGGATAATAAATTATATTGAGTACCTGATAGCTGAGCACGTTGGGTCTCAGAGTGCTTGGTTCAGAACGTTGTCCGGGACAAGAAGGAATCGAACCAATTCAAACCTGGGTCAGTCAATATTTATTTCGCAGCAGTATCGAAAAATACTTCTTACTTTGAATCATCCACCATGGAAATTGTTGAGTAATAGAATCATCCAGAGGAAGGATGACATACATTGCATATTTTATTTGTTACTTTATTATTTTTCTATATATTTTCAATATTTATTGTATATTAATTTTTATATAATTTGTTGATTTTCTATATTATTACTCTTTTAAAGGAACATAAGGTTGAAAGCAAAGTATGAAAAAAAGGGGGGGCAGGGAAAGGACAGAAAAGAAAAAATGAGAGAGAATAGAAAAATGAGGGACTAGCAAATAAAAAATTATAAGTATAGAAAAAGAAAGAAGAAAACAAAAAAAGAACATGAAAAAGAAAGAAGATCCAAAGAGATGAAACGAAAAAAAAAGAGAGAAAAAATCATATTCTATTATTATATATTAATACTGTTTATAATTATTATTGTTTACTCGTTAGGCCAATTTATCGTAAGATAAAAAATATTATCTGATTAGATTAAAATAAGTATGCTGTGTGACTAGCAACCCAATGAGGTTGGGCAGTACAGCTTTATTTTTTAATAAAGTATTTGTCTCTCTCCTTCTCCAAAGCTGGTCGCCAATGGAGGTCTCGAGTTATAATAAAAAACAAAAACAAATTAGGATGTAGAATATTAAAGAAATAAATCAACTAGACACTTGAAAAACTCCACGTAGTAAACACACGAACTGTAAACATTATTTTGTGATTGAAATGTCGTTTAAAATTGATCTGAAAAGAGATAGATTCTCTAGAATAGTAATCTATCATGAACCTATGAGCAGACGCCTGAATGGTGGTAAAATCGAGATGTAGTAAAGTCTTCTGACCTTACAGATAAGTACGGAATACTTATCGCTTTAGGAGGTGTTGGGTTCCATATTCGATTATGAAGGCAAGAAAACAGAAGTAATCTACTTTAGTTAATGGATCATTAACTATAGGTACAACATAACAGAATATCTTAACACAAAAAAAACAAAAAAACTGTTTATTAATTGGTATTACATTTCATTTTAGGAGTTCCGAGGGACGCCTATGTCACCTGATTTCATGATGAGTAAAGTGGCTTGGACCTTTTGTGAACTTTTTCGCCGTGGAACCCTTGGTGTAAAGAAAGGCACCCTTGTTAAAAAAAAAAAAATGTCACAATTAACAGAAGAAGTTGGGAAAAAATAGTATAATGTAAATGCTGGAATACTCCAGCATCTACCTACTGGAATGTAGATTTCCTGTTTTAATTAATTTTTTTTTAATATTATTTTGAGAAAGTGACATTCCCTTCCGGTACTCCTGGCATACGTATAGGAAACACAAGTTTCCGCGCACTTTGGGAACCACTGCTCTACCAAGTTATTCGGTCCTTATTTATTTTATTTTTATGATCCTCATCCAGGTCATTTCGGACATTGGGGGCGAAGGGGGTTAAATCTACTGGTACCACACAATGCTAACCACGGTGGGTGGTCAAGTCTTCATTTCATGGGACCGCCAAAGAAATAAAATTCGACCACACAGATCAGATTCGAACCCGCGCTGGTGCAGTCACGAGCCAAATAAAGTTGACCCTTTAGCCAGCTCGGCTACAAGCTGTCCCAAATCCCCAAAGTACATTCCTGTATTGTTCCTGGCCTTCAGGATTTTATATGTTACTGCCCATCGAACTGTTGCCTTTGACAAATTCATTTGTTTCTCTAATACAGATTAATTCTTTCCTTCATTCGTTATTCAAGTACCTTTTATTCCTTTACATTCTATATTTTTAATCACTTCCTGTCTACCCAATTCCTAAAGAATAACAATGAGATATTTCAGATAATATTATTAAATGAATAGAAAGATAGATGGAATCTAGCATAAATATAAATGGATGTTTTTAATATTATTTCAGAATTCGTACATAGTTATGTATGTAGCAAATAAATTTCTCTTTTTGCCTTCATTTTATTCTTATTATAATATATAACTTGATATTTTTGATTTGTTAGAGGATTTGCTCATTTGTTTGTTTTTTTGTCTTTTTAATATATATTTTTTTTAAATGAGCTGTTTCTAATTTTGTTTTAAATTTGTAAAGATGTAGACATACATTAATTGCTCCTTCTTGTTTATTAATTTTAGCTCATTTGTGTTTTTTAAATTTATTATATTAGAAGTTAGTCACTTTATGATTTATGAAAAGATGAATGAATCTGTTTTCTTTTTATTTTATTTCTTCCTTTAAATCTTTTGTTTAATTCTATGCGTGTAATATTATTCTAAAGGGACTAGTCCCGGAATAAATAAAAACTATTATTAATATTATTCCTTCACTATTCAATTAAAATTTATATCAGTTCAGCATATATCTAATGAGATCGTTATCAAAAGATGGATAAAGGGCATATTTATAAGCCTATGTTGCAATCTACTCCTCGCTGGATGTAAGCTAATACAGATTGCTGGGGGAGGTGATAGCGCCAGTAAGTCTGATTCACTATCAGTATCTCTCCCCTCTCACTATCAGCCAGCCCCTATCGCTTCTTGTAACAGTCATTAAAAGTCCTTTAGCCTTCAGCAGCTCACCTGTACTCTTCAGGACAAAAAGAACATCTTTACTACTTGATGTGGTCTTAGACTTTGAAGAACACTAATTAGTATTAACTAAAAATGAAGTAATTTATGTTAAATTTTATTTGGAAAACCCATTTGGACATATGCTTTATAAATCTACGTGGAAGCAAAAGAAACCTCTCATAAACAAACTACAAACATTTAGATATACCGATAGATACCACTCTTACCATCGCTATTATTTGGCAAGATATCACATTAGCTGGCTGTTTTCAACCTGAAGACAGGTATAAATAATAAATATTATAATAATATAAATTAATAAAACTAATAAGTAAAGTGAATAAAAAAAAAGTTGATTACTAGTGAAGATTCTGATCTAAGAGCGGTTTTAATCACCCACTTCCTCTCCATCTCTCTCTCCTGTTCCTCTTATCAGTATCTTTCAGCATTCTATTTATTTATTTGCCATTTAATTTATCGTTTATTTATGTCTTGCCTCTCAATTTTTTAAGCATTACTACAACTCTTAACATACATACATCTTCTATTGATATAACTAAAAAGGGGTAAAGGTCTAAACAATACCGGTAATAACAATGACAGAAGAACACAGACGGCTTTTATTACGTAAATTGGAAAAAATGCGCCTGAAATTTGAATTTATATAGCACCTCTATATTGTATAGATCCAAAAATATTTCAAAGTTGTGTGCATATAGAATATAAGCATCAAAATTAGACACTACTTTCTCATAAATTCTTTTAGATAGTTTTTATGTGTTCTTCATAATAAACCATTATTCTAATGGTAAACTTTATAGAAGCAACACCTCAAAGTTATTGTGAACTATAAAGCCAAATCTTTAAAAATTTCTATCTTAAAACAAACACTAGGATTAGGTATTTTTAATTTTAGTTATATAAAATAATATATAATATGAGTAAGTAAATTATAATTCATTTCTGGGTCATTAAAAAAAAAATTTTTATAGAAAATATTTCTTAGCAAAATACGAAATGGAAACTATAAACTATGGTAGCTGATGACATCAAAGGTATCTGATGACAATGGAGGAAACTAACCGACAGACATATATCGATGGTGAATAGCAACTAATTGCGGTTGTCGGAAGTGCAGGGGCGCCACTATCGCCGCGTGTGCTAACTATATCTCTGTCACTACAGTATTAGCCTCTTCTGTAACCTGACACCTCTGTTCACAATGGCAGTGGATATGTTCCCATTCCCTCCATAAATAATACCCTCCCATGGACGTGTTACATATGTTACACGGGGCAGCTCTGGCAGGGAGGATTTCTCATAGTGACAGGGCCCCCGTGGGAGGAAGCTATGGCCGTGGGGTACAGAAGGGTTAGCATGCCGAGCATTTCAAGAATTTTTAGATTATTCGAATCTAATAATAAATGGAAACTACGCAAAATATTTATTGTAAACAAATGAAAAGCAATAAATTGGCTTTATGACAGGAAATGATTTTTATATAATATAATACTTTAAAAGCAGCTAAGGAATATTGAAGATAAAAACCTTGTGCGTCCATCATATAACTTTTACTTACCACCCTACTTTGAAATAAAACTAATGTTTGTACGTTTCAAAACAACTATCTTTTTATAATTCAGGATGAAAAAAACATTCCCTTACTGTATATTTCGTATGTAGATTATAATAATAATGAAGGTCTAACGAACCCGAAGGTTCGATGCCGATACCACCCAACGCTCTCTGCATACATCCTTCCAGTGATACCTTCCAAACCCAATACCACTAAATCAGTTTTAACCCAATCCTCCCGTCTAATTTTTGGTCTACCCTTCGGACGTTTACCCGTTGGTTCAGTGTTTATTAACATTTTAGGGATCAACTCGTTACTAAGCCCTATAACATACACGCCCATCTTACACGCCGCAATGCTATAACTTGAATTATATTTACCGGGTGTAGGTTCCTTAATTCAGCGTTGTATAATCTTCTAAATTCTCCCGTTAATTTTATCCTTTTTCGTTCCGAAAATTTTTCGCAATATTTTCGAAAACCCTCAGGCGCTGTTCGTCCCTTACTGTAAGAGGCCACGTCTCACATCCATAAATAACAATGGGAAGGATAATAGTATCGTAAATTCTAATTTTTAAGTTTTTGGATAGAAGGCGCGAAAAGCTGTTTCGAAATTGAAAAATAACAAGCATTTCCGGATGAAGCTATGGCCGTATGTAGATAGGTGAAAATAAATTATAGCTTTCGTAATAACAATCCCAGGAAAATCTAAAACATTTATTTTATACTTTAGTTAGTTACAGAAAGTATAATTTTATAAAAATTAAATAAAGTATATCGTAAAATTTTCAGATTCTCCTTACTTTGTCACAAATAAAACCATTCATAAAGACCTTAATGTTCCCTATGTAACTGATCTAGCCCGAACCAGATATCAATCCTACCATTATAAACTACCTAACCACTCAAACCCACTATTTTCTAATCATGCTTCCTCTTTCATTCCTGACAATCCTCCAAAAGAAGATGGCCTGGTTACCTTATATTGAGAAAATGTTTTTAGATTGCTACCAATGGGTAGTTTCTCTATACGTCTGTGTCATACCAGTATGAAGTTTCTTCAAATTTACTTGTTGTGTTTTATGTATAGTTGTAAATGTAAATAAATAAATTTTAAAAAAAATCAGACCAAAGGGAGCGACACAAAGCCAAATTGCGAGAACTGCATCCATTAAATACAACTTAGGTGACAGAATTGTAGCGTATAAAATGCCCTTTTATTATTATTAGTTAGTTATCAAATCGTTTCATATTTTATACTCATCCATTGTTTATAACTAAAAACAGAGAGAGATGGATATGTTTATCAATTACACAAAATTAAGATATTAAAAAATGTTTATGGAATTATTTTTATTTTTCTGTCGCTATAAAAATTCGCATTTAAAAATTTATTTTTGTGTGAAAGACAGCCTAGCAGTCATAGATAGGCGGGATGTCAAGCTGTAATGGGACTAGGCCATCATCACTGATCACACCATTCCTCACAACAAGCCTAAAACTTTATTTATCTCTAAGAGAAAAAAATGTGCAAATATAGAAATAAGTGTGCCATCGGATGACAACCTTCATAAGGCGGTTATTGAAAAAAAATTGAAACTGGGTGAAGAACTAAAGCAACTTTATAACCTTGAAAGAGTCAGGTCGATGCTATTGAATATTGTCACAAAAGGCCTGATCCAGGAGATGACACAGCAGAGTATTAAGGACCTGAATCTCCCCTTGAATATCTTGGAATAGATGCAAAAGGCTGTGTTGTTCGGGACAGTGAGCATCGTTAGGAAATTTATTAATATCAAAAACTGAATTTTCTTTAGCCTCACCCTTGACGTGCTAATTCCGACGAATGACGAGAGTAAAGGAAGCTACTTAAATAATTGCAATAATGATAATATCTCGATAAACACATTTATTCCTATATACAATATTTAAATTCTGCCTGGAGAACTCCAGACCGAGCTTATCCATGTCATTGTAAAGGGAAAACAGAACTCTAAAAGTTCCTGGCGCATCTCTTAAGAGTATCACTGATATTAAAAGCCAGTGGAGGTTGAGTAAGGGTGCTAGACACTTAAGTGCAGAATCGAAACATCGACAGAACTTCAATATAATTAATTACAATAGGTCTCTGAGCCATTACAGTTTTTTCATTTATTTATTGATATTTACTACTGTATTTATATAAAAATACATCTAGTAAATTTGACATTAGATCATATGATAAAAGCCTGTAGAAACACTACCCATTGGTAATACTCTAATAATATTTCTGTATTAGAAGCTCTCGAGGCCATCTTCTTTTCAGGCCCTCAGAAGATTGTCAAGAATGAAAGAGGAAGCCAGGTTAGAAATAGTGGGTTCGGAAGTTTATAATGGAAGGATTGATTTCTGGTCAGGGCTAGATCGGTTACATATGGAACATTGAAGTCTTGATAGATGATTTAATTTGTAACAAAGCAAGAACTATAGAGGATTTTAAAAGGCTTTAATAAGGATTTTGGATTGCAGAGGATTGGATACGACAGAAATTCAAAGGTTTAGTGGAACTCTAAAGCTCAACTCCCAGATAGGCCTTATTATAGACTTGTAGCAGTCTTTTGTAATGAATTAGAATTTTAGACCGTTTTTCCGCGGAATCGACGTGCTGTTCCCTGTCTTTTTTGTGAGAGGATACCAAGTAAGTCGTTTGTCCAGATGTAGTCCAAGGTAGCGGATCTGTTCTACAAGGGTAAGAGCATCATTATTAAAGGATATTGTTGGTCAGTCGGTAGGTTGACGACGAAGGGTAAAGGGGAATTTGTGGGGATTTATTTTCCGTTTCCAGCTTCATGGAGTAGGGATAAGTAATGCTAGAAAGATATCGTGCTAAAGGATTAGGATGATGACAAGTTTGATATAAAGAAGTTACATAAAAGTTTAATGGAATATATATATATATTTGTACATGTGTGTATATACAGAGATTTATATTAAGAAGAATAGGGCAAATAGCGTAAAGGTTGGGTGTGGATAGGATTGCGGAGGGAAGAGAGAGGGCCATCAGAGGAATACTCCTTATCTCGAGTCACCCTCCCCAGCCTCCCACTGATAGATATATCACCCTTATCTATAATTGCCTCTAACATTGATATTTGGTCCTAGGGGTAGCCTCTCCCTTTTTTTTCTTTATATTTACACGAAAGGATATGAAAAACTGTTCCTTTTCCCTTTATGTATGGTAAAAAAAAAAGTTTCCATACCCTTTTATTGTGGAAGGTACCCCTTATAGCAGTCCATTTTCTTTTCCCCATTTCTCATTCGCCTTCGACTTCGGAGAGAGAAAACTTTCTCGATCATTCGAGATGGGGGAGATTATCGAGATATTAAACTGGTTCTGATACCGCAGGCCCGATATCGAATTTGTAAAACTTCTGCAAGGCTTGATGCTTTTAGAACAGTCATATTTTATAAGTACACTTCCTCTTTGGAAAATTTAATCGAAATTATATTTTTTTAAAATGATTTAATGACATAAAAAACAAAATTTGTCCGTATATTATTAATTTTATATAATATGATTAGCTATGTTTAGCCAGCAGATTTAGTCAAGTTACATTCGAGTATAACAGGGGTATTCATTTTAACATGTAAAAACGTGTTAATTAGAAAAATGCGTGATAAATGGAGAAATATTCTCTTCTTTTACCATATTAAAACGATATAACATTGAATATGGTTGAGAGTCTGTTAATATTGTGCTAAGTGGAGAATGACATCAAACGACAGACCAACTGAACTCGTCACCAATTTATTTGTTGTAGTAACAAGCAATGTAGTATTATAAATATTACTTGCTCGTTGTTTGAGTTTGGATTTTGTTAGTATTGTTTTGGATGTTTTTATAACTAATTAAGCAATGAATCAAAGAGACTTAAAATTTCAGATACCGACTGTCTAGTTTTTATACGTGTAGGATAACATTGAAAAATCTCACCAATATTGGAAGAGGGAAAAAAGGGGATACGAAGTGGCCCGAAGAATGAAAAGAAAGGCAGTAGTGGATTATGAAACTGTGATGGAAGAAAGAAATCAAGACTCCCAAAGAAGCCTAGCCATTGATATTCACGTGGTCCTTAGTGGCCGATACGTGATAAAAAAAAAAAGAAAAAAAGCAATGAACGGCAATAATAACAACAATGTAATGACAGTTGTCAATTAGCTCATCTTGATTCTCTTCCCCACAAGTCAGAAGATCAACGCCAAACTTTCACTTAATTTAGATATGTTGTAATAAATTACTTTAATCAAAACTTAAAAATAAAAAAATAGCATGATGTTTTGGAATGAAAGATTATAAAACAAGTTGCTCAGAAAATCCGCTAGGAGCTTTTATGCATTTAACATTTCAATCCTACTGCTCACAATATTATACTTATAACATTTAACATGGGAAAACATTTCACATTTAACACAATATTATGAATTCCCCTAAAGTATAAAACGATACTCAAAGAATTTAAATAAAGTATAGCTTTTGGTACAAATACAGTAAATTCATACAAAAATCAGTTTGAATATGAGTATTAGCTGCAAATAAATAAAAGGCTTAGCGAACCCGAAGGTTCAATACCGATACCACTAATTGCTGTGTACACAATTTGCTCCAATGGTGCATGTCCAAAATCAAATCAACAAGATCAGCCTTCAAGCAATCCTCCCACCTTCACTTCTTAAGTTCGCCAGTTCTTCCCCAGTGCACCCCATCCCATTAGTAATTCCAGAAATTGCGCTGGAGAACGTGAAAATATCAGTGAGGCCCTCAAAAGATAAATTAAATTCCACAGTTACGACCCAGTGAAGATCAAATTAAAATTTTAAAAATTGTAGAAATTACGGATATGAACTATACTAGAAAATACTAAAACACCCTGTACATGTATAATAAGATGATATTGTAATTTCATAATATTATCCAAATAAAATTAGAGGATATTGAAAAAAAAAGGTTACAGTTTTGTTTCGGAGCCAAAGAGTTTTAAACAATTGGGTTTAACCTACAGTCAATGGACCCTTGTGTTTCATTTTCTTAAACTTTTAGATTTAATATTTTTAATTAAAATTATAAGATTTTAAAATTCGTTCAGCATATTATTGTAGGATGTGAGTTTGTACATTCATATTTTACGAATTTTGTTCGTTACAGAGGAGTCCAGATGGGCAATAAAATTAATGTCCGCATTCAGGGTGGAGGGGTTTTAGCGAAACCGAAGGTTCGGTACCGATACCACCAATCAATCTCTACACAGATCCGTCCTGGTACGCCCGACTAAACCCAAATCTGCCAGACGAGTCTTGATGCAATCCTCCTATCTACGCTTCGGTCTACCCCCGGACGTTTAGAACCTTTTTATTTAAATTTTTTTACCTGTAACCTTTTTTTTTCAATATCCTCTAATTTTATTTAGAAAATATTATGAAATTACAATATCACCTTATTATACATGTACAGGGTGTTTTAGTATTTTCTAGTATAGTTCATATCCGTAATTTCTACAATTTTTAAAATTTTAGTTTGATCTTCACTGGGTCGTAACTGTGGACTTTAATTTATCTTTTGAGGGCCTTGCTGATATTTTCACGTTCTCCAGCGCAATTTCTGGACAATTGGAAAGTTAATTGAATGTTATATTTAATTCGTTTAAAGAATTATTCCAATAAGAAACATATTGAAACTATTTGGTAGCTGTATGGGTGCATAAGTTAAATTTACATTAGAGATAAGCCGGGGGAAGGAGGGGGAGGGAGGAGGGGACCTCACTCGCTTTGCGGGAGGAAATTGAAGGCACCCCTTCTCTAAGACCAAGTGTAATTCGGGGTGTCTGCTCTCGGTCGGAGGGGAAGTGCTTCGGCTTATCTACTATTGTCGTAAGGAGCTCTTCTCATTCTTGCTACTTTCTTAAAATTAAATTATTCCAAGACGTTTTGTTAAAAATAAATAACAATACAATAAAACAACTCTACTGATTGAATTTGTTTTTCTTATAGAAGGATAATAGGATTTACAGTTTGCCTGCTATACCATCGGACAGATTTGTGTAGACCGCAGTGATATTGGCATCTAACCTTCAGGCTCGAAAGCCAATTTGCCGTCGGAAATTGCAAATTTCAAAGGAGGATTACATAAAAAAACGATTCATGAAGTTCCACTCCCAGTTACCGAAACTTAAAAGAGCAGTGACCTACAACTTGGGAAACCTAACCTAATCCCGAAGACTGAAGCCCAGGCTGCTGTAGGACATCTCTTGTTATAAATTCTGTAGTCATCAATCAATACATAACTTCTTTTTTATTTATTTACTCTTCGTCATTTTTTCAAATTAACTTGTTTTTTCCCATTAGAGGGCAATTGCTTATTTTGTGAAGTTTACGAATGTTGTTATTTTAGTTATTAATTTTACTTATCTCTCTTATCAAGAACTATTATTTATATCTCTCTAAGAACTTTTTTTTTTTAATTACAACGTTTTATCTAGTTTGGGGTGTCTTTTGTACGAGACTATATCTTCCATAATTAAAAAAAAAAATAACTGTTATATCATCCATGAAACCTTTACAAAACTTCGAAGTCTGAAATAAATTAAGTTACAGCAAAAAATCACTAATCTATATATGGAATATACAGTAAGAGATCATGCAATTTTCAGTTTTCGACGGAAATACTTAGTCTCGTAAAATAGTCAATGTATTTGTGTGTGAACAGCCAGCCTTGCTGTATACTTAAGACCGATATACATGATACTGGTATACAACTACTACTTTCCAAGATATGCCAGTTCAAAGATTGAAAATTTTCTATAAAAAATTAAAAGTAGTCCTGATTTTATTATTATTTACTAATAAATAAATTCATATATTTAATCACTGATATGTATTTTATTTCAACTTGTGCCATGAATCCCCTATTTTGTATAAACTAGCACTAGAATATGTCATTAAAAACGCTATGCATACTGAAAAGGGTTTAACTTTAGGTGGCAAATTACTGGTGCTTGGGTATACTCATGATTTGGTATTATTGGGTAAGGACCAGGAAACTGTAAAACTCAATACAACTACATTGATAAACTCAAGTAAAGAACTAGGTCTGGAAATAAATACGGACAAAACAAAATATATGAACAACAAAATATATAAAATTAAGTTCCATGATAACTAGAAAAAATATATTGATAAAGAAATGAAACCAAGATTAAAAGTGGGAAATTCTTTTTACCTACTTTTCAATTTCGAAATTGTTTTCTGTCCAAAAACTTAATAGTTAGAATTTACAAAACTATTATCCTTCCCACAGTTCTTTACGGATGCGAAATGACCAATCACCCAAAGAGAAGAACAACATCCTAGGGTTTTTGGAAATAAAGTAATAAAAAATATTCAGACCAAAAAAAGGATGAGTTAACAAGAGAATCCAGAAGGCTAGACAACTTGAATTCAGGGAACTGCATCCATTAAATATAACTCAGATTGTACTATTAAGGCAAATAAGATGGGCGTGTAAGGAAGGTGGGACTTAGTAAGGAAAGGATCCCTAAAACATTAATAAACATTAACCTGACAATAAAGGTTCCAGGGGTAGACCAAAATTATATGGAAGGATATGACTGATTCATATAGATTTGGGTTTAGAAGAGCATTAGGTACAGATGTATGTAGAGAACAAGGTACCCTAAGCCTTTATTATTCATTATTCTTTATGTATTTTTTTTAAATCATACCAAAAATTTTCATGAAATACAACCTTCTAGAAAGACAATTTCTACAATTCATTTTTGTTGAGCAATTTATCACTATTACTAAATTCATTAATTACTCACATATTATCAAAATCGCTTAAAAAATGTCATTGTATATAATAAGTCAATATTAACTTATATAAAGTTACCTAAAAATCCTGTGTTACTAATTGATTAATAAATTCCTAAGTAATGGTTCGGAGGCACACAGATTTGTATAAGGGTCTTTTAGTTTCTAAAACAAAATCTCTGTAAACACTATACTGTTATAGATAAGATGTTAGGCCTAATTGGCTTTGAATATCCTATTTGCTATTCCTAGGTCAATCTTCCCCATATTTCTACCTAATTGCTGTCCCAAAATTAGTAAATTTTCAAACAACTTCAACTACCATCACCCTATTTTAGAATTACAGAGCAGCTGAACATCCTCGAGCAGCTCAGAAACAAAAAAGTGCTGTGCTGCTGATTATTTTTAAAATAATACAATATTTTATAATAGTTGAATCATGGGCTGTAACAAGGTTGATTGATGATAATGAATGAACTTTTTATTAAACAGTTATTTATAATATTAAATTTAATTATGTAAATGAAACTGTTTATTTATTCAATAATATTATAAATATTATTGACAGTGAGAAATTACAATAATTTCAAAATATGATCCTAAGAATCGCAGTGGATTCTCCTTGATTTGTAAGAAATAGACAATTGCATAGGGAACTACAAATGGAATCAATAGTTAATCAAAAAATTACACACCCAGTTAAGGGCAGTTACAGGAGCAGTAACTTAGAACTTGGGAAATCTTATCTCATCCCTAAGACTGCTGCAGGACACCCTGTTATAAATTCTAGAGTTATCTATTTCTATTATTGTCATTACTACTATTTTATTAATTTTTTCTCTTTGTAATTTTCTCAAATTAACTTCTTCCCCTTCCCCATTACAATTCAGCTATCTATTTCATTAAATTTGTAAACATCATTGTTGGTAATTACAGGCAAATCTGCTATTCAATAAAAAAAAATTACATTTGAACTTCCAATGTCACAATTAAAATGAAATATACTAATAAACAAAGCATGAAAAGGAGTAAAGTATTATATCATTTAAAAAAGTTAGATGCCAGTTAGAATTTTTTTTTCGCTTGGCTCTACAGACCTTGTAGAACTGTGGCCGCTTCAACCAGGCTTCTCCACACTTACCTGTCTTGGGCTACTGCTTTCCAGTTTACTGTGTGCCGTTAGAATAGGAAAAAAATATATTTTGTGTTTGTTTTTTCGTGGTTGTATAATCTTTAGAGAGGTGGTTGACATTCATTATCAACAATCTTCTGTCTTTGATCAGTTGAAACAACAATTTTACTAAGAAAATTGTTGTTTGGAATTAAATCGATTCTTTTTTTAGTATCAACACAATTAATTATTTTATGTACTAATTTATAATGAACAACCAAACAGCAGGTATAAATCACTAAAATAATTTGGTCGTTAAGAGCACAATGAAAAACTTTAAGAATACACAGACTGGATAAAATTTATGAAATCAGAAATTTTTACTATTGAATACCACTGCTCTATATGTTTTTTTATATCATACAGTAAATATTTTTTCCCTATTTCAAATCATTTGTTAACAATAAAATTAATTCCACATAACCAACTGCTTATGATCAAATAAACATGCTAAGTACTTGTTAATACAACTTATATCAAACTGTGTCCATTTTATTTTTTAGTATTATTAAAATTACTTTTCATTTCATGAGATTTTACTTCTTTTTTTTTCATATAATTCAAGTTAAGTGATATTTTATAATTATATTGTTATTTTTACAAACATGAAGTGATATGGTTCTTATAGTTATTTTAAACTTAAAGTATCCAAAATATTATATCAACATAAATTTTGGTGTATAATTGAACAAATATTATTAGGGTGTATATACTAAAACTTTGTCTCAAAGCTTGGGGAAATGAAAATTTCTCCCTCTTTTTTGTCAGGTTCTACCTTATAATGAAACAATAAGAAAAAATAAGCGTTCTCAATGGAGGGTAGATTGGAACACAGAAATTAAAAAAAAAACTGAGTTATTTGAAATATAATCATTTACAGCAGCGGATCCGGTGAACATGAGGGGAGAGACTGCCCAGAGCCCTGCAGCCTGAAGCAATAGAAAAACTAAATAAACGATATTTACATTATATAGGAATTAATCTAGAAGGTCTTGGGACTCCCTGTTCCTCTTTAGAGGTATTCTATACCTCCAGCAATCTCTGCCCTGAGTCCCTAAATACTGTTAATACAATATTTACCCTGGAATCGCTTATGATTATTTGATTATTGATTTAATAGCTGAGAAAAGTAAGAAATGAAATCTAGAACAGATGAAAGTAATCGAGATGATCCAAATAATAATAAATAGATATACTAAGATTGATCTAATTATCATTATTAATCTATAATCTATTAATCAATGTCAACAGAAATGACAATAGTACTAATGGTAATAATAACACGAGTAGCTAGATGTACAATAGCTATTAATACATCCATATAATTCAATTTAATATAAACATATTTATTAATTTATTTAGTGGCACTATGACCCTCTAAGAACCTTGACCGTTCTTATAATCCTGGACCTCTTTCACTCTCTCCTATTCCTAGCCATTAACCACCACATTCTAATGCCCATCTTTTTCAAAATCTCCTCATCTTCATCCAGCCACCTCAAGCGTGATCTTCCTTTACCATATCTTCCACCAGGCATATATGGTCCAGCCATCTGTCTTGGCTCTCTCTCAAAATTGGCACCAAATCCAGTTTTGTTTACATCTGAGACAACTCCTCATTTGTGCGGATTCTCCATTTTTTATGTTCGCATACAGCGCCATACACACTGTGCAAAAAACGTCTCTCCCATGCCAACAATTGGTTTTCTGAGGCCTTAGATATTACTCAAGTCTCAGAACCATTGGTAACATATTTAGCCAAACTAATATTGTTCAAGTATCTATTTCATCTTTTTGTTTATTTATAAATTTTTTTTGTTGAAATATTTCCCAAAATTTCATTCCTGTGTTCTCTAAGGTTCCGTAGACTACATTGTGGATCCAGAACATTAACCTTCTCCATATCTATGAAAATCATATGTTCCTCATTATTGCAAGAATTCTTATTTTTAATTAATTGTGTGGGCATAAATGCATGATCTATTTCCCCAAAAGCCAGCTTGTTTTTGAGGTATTTTTGTAGAGCATTCTTCCAGTAATCTGAAAAAGGAGCTAATAATAGTTCCTTTTTACTCTAATTTTTGAAAAAAAAAAATGTTATATGGCCTCCAGATCATCAAATATCAATAGAAAAAGAAATCCTATTAACCTACTGCTTGGAAAATCTAAAGGTGATCTAGTCTGGTGGACTGGTGTTGAAGCAATGTTCCAATTGCTGGAGTTAACTTTCTTCTGTTTCTCAATAATTAAAAATCAATTAGTTACAAAAATTTTTAGATTTTTGGAAAAAATATTAAATTTACTTCATTTCATGTTCAACATTAACGACCTCCCTTACAGAATTTTAAAATATATTTTAAGGAATTGAAAACCTCATAACACTTTAAAATATGATGCATGTAATCAGGTTTTCCAAAGTTCTAAAATAATCAGATACTCATCATAAGTCAGCTATCAGAGACAAAATACACATATTAAGCATTCATTTTAAATCCCTTTAAACCCATGACTTCGTTATTTGGTACTCTGAAAGTTTTTATAACAATGACCTTATTAAAGTTCTATAGATTTTCATAGGTAACCAACAGGTTTTACACCTTAACTTCAAAACAACCAACTTCTATAAATCATTAAGAATTCTTTTTTTTTCTAAGATAATGATAAGAGCCCATTATTGATTCATTACCTGTTCATTTGTAAACATGGTTTATTAACTGGAAATCGGTTTCTTTGTCTGATTTCTATTCTGTTGTTGCATTTTCCAATTTTATCATATGAATATGCTATTACTACTTTCTAAGAGAGCTATAAAATTTGATATCAATAAAAATTCCAAGCACTTAAATTAAAATATTTGCATTATAGAAAGATTTATTTTTATACGAAATTCATTTATCAATTTTTATAATATGGTATAATCTTTGGTTTTACAACTTTAAAAGTGAAATTGAACAAATATATTCATTGAATTATGATTAAAGCAATCTGTTCTTGAGAACTTTTGACTATATTTAACCTAACTTTATTTAAATATTCACCTTATAAGATAAATCTTATATGGAAATACATTTCTCTACTGTAGAAATAGTTTTGATCTTAAACTTCTAGCAAATCAAATACTTGGAACTCTGTAGGTGCATGTACTTTGATATCTTATTCCTTCATTCGAGGGCTAACTTTAATGATTTTCATTTTGAATTTGATATGGTTTGAAAAGATCAAAGTTAGCATTGAGTTTTTAAAAAGTTAATAAAACCTCATTTTTCAAAGAAAAAAATTAAAGTTATTGAATAAAAATTAGTTAACTTTGTTTTATTTTGACATGATTGATGATATAGAAAGTATATCAAATACAAATGTGATAATAAAAGACCAAGCCATTCTTATTATTTAATATTTTAAAAAATTTAATAAGTCTAAAGCCATGCAAATATCAATATTAAACAAAACTACAACAATAAATGGACTTATCTTTGTTGCTTTTTGACAGCCACTAGTAGTTTTGAATCCCTCCAAAATGGTAAATGCCGCGCTACCTGTTGACAATTACAAGAACTACATGTACTTTCTAAGTTGATGGAGGTAAAAAAAAAATGATTTAACTTTGTATATACATACAACTTTATTATTCAAAATACGATCTTCATAAATATTGTATATTTAAAAAATATTTAAAATTGATTATTTTTTAAATAAAGTAAATATTTTTAATACATTTAAACTAGAAGGAATCTTAATTAAAAAATAAAGAAATAAATCCTAGAAAAAACAACTAAGTAAGTACAATCAAGTTATACTAGGTGAAAAATAATTCACTTAAAGTTATGAACTAAATAGATGTAATACTTTTTAAAAAGAATAAACATTTTTAATACATACAATTGCCATATGGAAGTTATTTATTAACCCTCAGCACAACAGGTTGACCCATTGCAATTGTACAACCTAAAAAGAAACAAAAAAAAATTAGAAGATAGGTGATTGACTATGTGTAATTAATAAAAGTAAGATTGTCTAGGCGCAGTCAAAAAATGCAAAAACTATTAAGAGCCATCGTTTTGCATCACTTTTCAAGGCTTTATCAGGGCTAAAAAACAAAAAACAAAAAAAAGACTAAAAATATGTGAAAATTATATAAAAATGGACAAAGTAAATTTAAAAAATAAGAGGCACATGATAAGTATACACAAAAAGGAATACAATCTAGTAATAGATATAAAATGAACAGGAGAAGTAATAACAAATAGGAAAGTAGATATAAGAGAAATATAAAACAAATATATTATACACAAAAGACTAAAAATTAAGGAAATAAGATAGGAATAAATAAAGGTCTAGAAAATTAAGAACAAATCAAGACACCTACTTTTCATGTAGGAACAAAGCAACATTCTGGCAGGATGACCAGCGGAACGGCCCCTTCCCGCTCCAATAATCTACTGGCATAAACCAATCAAGACATGATTAATTAAGACGTTCTTCTACCTTATAATGCCTAAAGGCAATCAAAGGTTTCACTAAAGCCAGCTGTACATATGGCACACCTTACCATATGTACACATATGAAATAAATTTAAATTTTAGGAGGGTACGAAAAAAAAAAAACATTCTGGCAGGAAGAAATAATGGAAGACAGATGAGTGGAGGACACAGGAGTTATTCTCTTACATTGTAAACATATTTTTAGTTGTTTATATTTTTGTATTTGTTATATTTGTACACTCCATTTCCTTAAAAACAAATAAATACTTATGCTGAAGGTATGATTTGTTATAAGCAATAGAAAAATAGTTGTAATTAGGTCCAACAGACCCAAGAGTCTTATTAAAGACAACAGCCTTAATGTTAAAACGTTACAAACAGCTGTCTAAAACATATTGGTACTTTCCCTGAATGGTGGTTCATCTGACAAAAAAAAATATATTTTACTCTGTATATGAAGTATTCTATAGATTGTAGCATAGACTTTGGTTACTTTTTGACAACCCTACTAGTATTGAGATGTTAGTCTATAGAGAGACGTTAGTGAAGAAAGAAACGTCTATGGTAATATCTTTTCAACACATATGTTGCGGAATAAAACCAAAACCTTTTTTTTTTTTTTTGTCAGACGTGCCACTATAAGCAAAGCAGCAATGTATAGTTCAGAGGTATTGGAATCAGCGTCAAATATATTCTAACATTATCATAAGGCCTCAGTTAATGAATAATGCATTTTAATTTAATTTGGGTATAATTTTTTGCATGTAGTAGTAATTTATAAAAGTTGATTCCCAGATCAGAAATAATGCTCACTTCCACAATACTTTTTTGATTAATAATGTTAATTGGTGATTCACAAAAACAGTACATCTTACATCTGAAAAACTGTAAGTTTAACAACCAACTAATTTTTACCCAACATCAATAAATAGTATTTTTACTGTAAGTTTAAAAACAAAACAGTAAACAGCTAAAAACTCTATACACAGTTTGTGATTTTAGAGGGGCGTTTCTTGTTCAGTATTGTATTGCCGTTAATTGATCAGTAGAATCAGATTATAAAATGGAAACTTATTATGAGGAGTTCCATTCTTTGTGCCAATTATTTGTTACATTTTAACTTAATCTAACATTTATGATATAGGTATTTAGATTATCTTCAAATTTTTAAAGATAATGCTTGTTCTACAGACAGAAGTGATATGCATTTCAGACTTTTAAATATTATCTAAAGTGTAAATCTTAAAGGAAACTATTCAATAATTATTTAGGTTTTTAAATTGTTATTACTTATTCAGGTTTTTAACTTACGTGATTAAAAAATTCTATTAGTATTGAAAAAATATTTCAAAGGACTCTATCGAAGACTCACAGAGAAAAAAACAGATAGCGCTGTCATCAGTTCTCAATTTTGAGCGGTAACTTCTCGGTTAATTAGAGTCCGGAATAATTTTAGTTTATGGTGTATAATTTAAGTGTATTAATTATCTTCAAATATTTATAAAATATCACAGTTACTGATTTTTTCTGGTAATATTAGTCGGGTTAAATAATGTAATAATTAATAATAGTGTAAATGTTCTATTTTCTCATAGTTTCTGTTTTTTAGGTTGTAAATATCATAATGGAATTTTATTTGTCTTTTAAAAAGCACTTCTTGAATTAAAATAATTAATTTCTTAAAACCGATTTACGGTAACTCAAAAAGTAGAAGGGGTGAGCTTAGTTCAGGGCGGGAGTGACAGTGTAAGATTAAGGGTGCGAGATTAACCTTGAAAGTTCAACAAATTGAATTTCTTTATTATTAATTTCTTTCACTCTTCCAAAAGTTGGAACACTATCTTTACTTTTTTTATTAATTGAAACCAGTAAAATTCCACTGAAAATCTTGTAGATTAAACAGGTAGGTTAATAATTGAACTTAACCTTTTCTGTTGTTTACACCCTAAGGACACCATCAATGGTCAAGGTTTGTTATTGATCAGTTTGGTCAACTCCCAGACCTTGGTCAACACTGCCTTGTCAAAATTCCTTTAAACATTTAATGATTTTGTTATTACTTATTTATAAAGGCTATCAGCTTTCTCATCCTAATGTACTAATTAATATATTACTATTGTGACCATTTTAGTTTATTTTTGTTGTAATTTTAATGTTGTTATCCTTTTCCTTTATTGTGTAAAATATTTTAGGTAAGTTTATGTTTGTTTTTTATTTAAGTGACCATTTTCGATCATTATTTTGCACAATAATTATTTTATAGGTACATTGTTTAAGTATTGTTTACCTCCATTAAATACTAATTCTATTTAATTTTTAAAATTAGAATTTTTTTTATTAAATTTGTATTTTCTTCAGGTTAAACCCAGTGTAAGATGTTCTGTCCGGGACCTGTTGTCAATATGTTCCCTGGACCTCCAGGTAATTTATTCCTAAATTCTTCTCAAATATTGTTTTACACCAATATTTTCAAATATTGTATCAATTATAGTTGATATGGGCCACAAATATTTTGCGGTGACTTAACTGACGATAACTTTGATTGAACTTGGTGAACTGTGATAAATCCTTGATTATTTCTTGAAGAAATGATGATTTTGTTTAATGTGTGTGTTTTGTAGGGATTTTTCCCAATGACTGAGTACCAAACCCTTTCCACTATAGCTGCGTTATAGCTAAAAACTTTTGTTTCTGTAGAATGTGCCAAAACAGCTCTAACAATATGAATAAAACTTGTTTTAAGTCCTCTTAATATGAGAATAATTCTCTGAGAAAAAATACCATAAAAATGTAGGACTAAAAGTAAATTTTATAAGTGTGTAACTCAAAAAGTGTACATTTTATGTCAAATTGTTTATAATAATTCGAAAGATGGTTAAATTATCAGCAGAATATTAGAAGTGTAGTATCAGCAATGATATATTGCTTCAAACTTTGTATCTGGGTCTTTCAAAAGTACTCTGAGCATGTTCCTAGGAAAACCTGTTCACCAACTCAGAAATTATTTATCTACTTAAAAAAAATTATTGCAGATGATATTAACATCATATTAATAAATTTAGGAGGTTACTCTTCTCATTCTAGACACATACACCCTGTAAAGTCGGCTATGACACCCACCATATAATTAGTGGGCAAAAGTTTCACACACGAAGGGCAAATGGATGTTTTAAACCCCTAATGCATTCAAGAGTGATAACTTGGAGGTATATGCCTTCCCCACATTACCAAACCTGTGGATCCTTCACACTAGTTACGTTTTGTCAGATTGAGGTAGAACTGCCCTTCACTTAATTTGACTTCAAAGCTGTACTAGTAAATTGCAAAACCCATTCATGTAATGTGAAATGTGTAACTATCGACCTTCTAAATGATTTTATTTTTCCGTTATTGTCCCCCTTGAGTCCAACATTTCCTTCCTACTTTGAGTAATCAGATTCAGTTCCAATCAGTCATTAATTATTATCCTTAACCCTGTCACAAAACTGAAACTGGCAAGACAATCTTAACTGTTTCTTTGGCATTAAACCTAAATAACTCAGTTGTCATCTTTTCAGCATTCTTTCAAGTATTTGTATAAAACAATTTGAATTTTTGATGGAACACACCAATCACTGAGACACGTTTTACCTCTTTCACACAGTTTTCATTCATACTCTAGCCCATTCATAAAGTGTTCATTAATATACCCGCACAATGAAAAATGTTATGCTGAAAGGTGTTTAGGACACACTAGAAGGGAGCAGAAAACATTTGATCTTATTTGTTTCTTTCTTTAACCTTTCCAGTTGGTTCTAATATGTTAAATAAAATGAAACAAACGAGTGTTTTATTGATGGTTACTTCCTAGTGCTCAACAAACTCAATACCGATGAGACTTCTATTTTGTATATTACATAGTTTGATAGTTATTTTGGAATCTTTTGATGTATATGCTTTTTTTTTTTCTTGTAAAGCTTCTCTTGAGTGTAAAGATGAAAAATTATTTTGTCCCTCCTTTGTCTATATAAAAATTCTCAATTGGTAGATCAATTTCACAAACATCAGTGTTCTGATGTTTGTGAAATTAATCTTGAAATTAGTAACATTATTAAGGTTATTAATAATAATTTAAGGTGTTATTAAACTTCTTTCATACACTAAATATTTTCAAAAATACTAGTAGAATGGTAATTTTATCTCCCACCTAAATTGAAGTGAAAGAGCAAAGAGTTGATTAAAGTACAACTCTCATACTTTTAAGTTTGATATTTTTTCTTTTTATTTCTTTTTTTTTTTTTTATTATTATGAGAATTTTTTCATATTAAATCCTGATTAAACATATGATGTTTGTTTATATAACATTTTCATAATATATTTGCTTATGATAATGGATGTTATGCATCTATGTTGGGTTAAATTGTGATAATACTGAGGAAGTAAGAGTGTTTAAAATATTTTCTATAGTACCAAAATATGTTTTATTGGAAAAAGATAGTTGACCGTATGAAGTAGATTGGAGGAAGATAGTCTGGATGACGGTCAATAAATCAAAATAGTAACTCTGGTTAGCAATAAATAGTTTTCTTTTACTATTTTGATACCTTAGAAAAAACAATTGTAAAAGAAAACTATTTATTGCTAACCAGAGTTACTATTTTGATACCTTTATTGACCGCCACCTGGACTATTTTCCTCCTTTTTTTTAGGTTGAAAATCATTTTTGAGCCAAATGTTATGACTGATCACTACAGAATATATTTTCTATTCGAATTAAAACAGTAATTGAGTGCTTTATTTGGTTTTTTCACTCCTCAGTCATATGTGTTATTCCCTAGAATAAGATTTTTTTTTTTTAAATCAATATCTCTAAAGCTATAATACTAAGTACGTATCTGCTTTAGAATATTATCAAGGAGCACTCCTTGAAAGAAATGAAAAAAAAAATAAACAAAATTCAAATCAATCAACATTCATTTTCAGATATTTTGATTAATAAATAGCACCAAATTTAAAGAATAATCCATATATTTCTAGATGATAGAAACATTTAACACAAATTTGGTGACTTGAGACTTAATCGGTTCCAGAGTTATATTGCATTAAATATTCCTGAAAAATCTATTTCTCTTAGTTGATTATTTTAAAAGAGACTGAGCGAATATTTATTAAACTAATTCTGCTTATACCTTTTTATGATAGTGAGATATAACACAAATTTGGTGACTGATACTCAACTAGTTTCAGAATTTTAATGTATCAAGTATTGCTTAAAAATGTGTTATCGATACACCATTCTGAGGGGAAAATATTTCTTCTTAATTTTCTTCTTAACACTAGCCACACATATCATTTTCGGTGAACTGTCAGGTTTGTAAATTGTCGGGTCTGATGATTGGAAATATGAATCTATAAGTCATTATTTTAATTACATTTATCTGAAAGTTAAAACTTGCCAATCATCCGAGACACCAGCAATCCTTACATATAAAAGCAGTGTAGTCCATGTTTCTTGAATAAAATGTGTTAAATTCTTTGTATGTTGTACTATAACATCTGATTTGATTGTCACTTTGATCGAACAAATTTGTAGGATCTTCTGGTTCCTGTTACTGGCAAGCAAATTTCAAATCACTGTTAATTTAAGGATATTTCATCACTCTAAAATGCTGTGAGTGAAATTTTAATTGTTACGGTTAACAATATGTGCTTGGAAATGTTATATACCTTAAAATTTGTTATATTTTAAATCGCAATGTTTTTTTTTTAATGCATACCTTGCCTATAAAGAAAATAGTGGTGCTCTAATACAGAATACTTGAAAAGTGGACTTATAACACTATTTGTCCCTCAGGTTTGTTTATATTGCAGATAAACCAATTTCAAGCATTATTTGATCTAATATAAATCTGACCCAGTTTTCTCAATCACTAAATTTGTGTTATATGTTTCATTCATATAGATGTATAAACTGCATTAGTTTAATAATTTTTTAGATAAAGTTAGTAATGTAAAAAGAGATAGAGTGAATAATTCATTTAAGAATGAATGGCCTTTGGCCATTTTGTTAATTCATATTGAAAAATACCAAGTTTTTAATATTGTAATTTCTACAGCAAACAGTGTAATGAAATACAAGAAAATCAAATCAACAGTGTGCCTGCTTCATTTGAAACTCATTTACAACTCTAAAAAATTTGTTTTATGTTAATTTATATTTCCTAGTTTTTTTTTTTTTTTTAATCAGTTCCCTACCAATATTTTTCATCAAAGTAATCTCATCTTCCTTATTCCTGCTGTTTTGTTCCATAAATTAGTTTTCCAAGAACTTATTTTCCTAGAAGAACTTACTATCTTCTTCCTTGTGCCATATCTAACATGGTGGGCCTCAATCCAGTCTCATGGTCCTTGCAGAGTTTCTTCAGTTCTTAGAGTGTTTTTCCTCCAATCTTTTGGATCTACTCATTCAATAGAATTCTAAGTCTTCTGTGTTTTCCAAGAATATGGAACGAAAATGGGAATAGGTATGACAAGACATCATCTTATCAACACTGTTTCGAATATAAATTTTGCAACTCACAAAGAGGAAAAAAAAATTACTGAGCAACTCTAGGAGGCACATACTGCCATGATGATTCCCATTAGAAGAATGGTTTACTTCTGAAAAATAAAAATTATTTTCAAAGATAGAAAAAAATTAAATAAAATGCTTATAGGACCAAATATGCGATGTGGATACAACCAACCCCTTTAGAGTATGGTGTAAACGCTAAAATTTGGAGAAAGGTGATTCTTGTAGAATTGTTTACCCACACTGAGTTAAACAGTACCTATAAATATACTTACATGGATTTTATTTTATGCTCAAAAAATTAAATATATAACCTAGTATAAATCCGATTAATATAACTAAACAAATACTGCTATTTTAAACATAATTATTCTAAATTTATATATAGTATTGGAGCCAGAGCTTAATTTAGGTTACACGTCAAACAAAAGCCTGGTAATAATTTTAACCTATAGATATATATCGTCTAGAAATAAAAGTGGGCGTCTGTCTGGCGGTGTTAATACAGGAACCCCATTTATAAAAAACATTTTGCATTTACAAATAATGATAAAAATTACTTTCTCCCGCACTTAACAAAAAACGCATTTCTAGTAGTCCTAAAAACCCCTCTATTAACTAATTAATTCAATAAATTACATTTTAGTTTGTTTTTGTTTTTTTTGGGGGAGGGGGGGGAGAAGGATGTATAAACGGTGCATGCTAACGAAAACTTTAACTTGAATAACAAATTATAGAACATCACATTTTGTGTTGGATGAGTTCCATAACCTATTAATTTTTTTTTAATTAATTCTTATATATAAATAATTGACCGAATAATTTCAAATATGAAGAAGATGGTCAGGTTTGCGGTCAAGAAGAAAAATATATCTAATAACTATTTATTTAAGACGTTTCGCACCACTTTGTAGACCTTCATCTGTTTAAGTTGGTACGCTCCCGATTTTCAAAGTCTGTAAAGCTGTCAACTTAAACAGCCCTGATGAAGCTGTGGAGGGAAACGTCTGAAATAAATAGTTGCTAACTATTTTTGTTCTTTTTGACTGCAACCTTGACCATCTTCTTCATATTAATTTTTTCGCCTTTAAATTCTATACGTCGCATTCCAGATAAAGCGTTATGAAATAAAAAAAATTATAGAAAACGACGTTTTGTATAACATGAGTACCACAAGTAAAGGTTAAAAGCCTAACAAAAGAAGCACGCACTACAACTGAAATTGGACTGGGCCGGACATGTTGCCAGACTTAATACGAGAAGGTGGACCAAAATAGCAACATAGTGGACACCAAGGGAACACTAGAGATGGAGAGAAACACCTATCACAAGATAGCGAGATAAAACAGTTCAAAGAGTTGGAGACTGTTGGGCTACTATTGCTAGGAATAGGGAATTGTGGCGTAAAGTAGTAAAGAACTTAAATTATCATTTATAGCCGTGTTCAATTACAGCATAGAAAATATTTCATTTAATTATAGGTAAATTATTATTTTTTTTTATAACGAATGTAAAAACAAATCTTAATCAATGAAGAAGTCGAAATTTATAAATTGTTACTCATACATCCCAAGGGAGAGTAAGTAGGCTTTCAGTTCTGTTAAGAATGTAAATAAAGCTGTTATTATTATTGAGTGCCATAATCTTCTCATTGTTTCACCCATAACTTCGATGAGGTGCGTTCTAGAAAAAACGCCATAAAATCATAGAGCATTAAATTTTGTCTTAGATGAGTGCCATAACCTATTAATGTTTTCGCTTATAACCTTTAGAAGATTCATTCTAGAAAAAAGCATTATGATATGACAAATTAAAGAGCATTATCTATAATTCTGCATTGGGTAAGTGGCGTAAGTTCATGATTCGGTCAAATGTATATCGTTATAGTACAAGAACCGGGAAGCAAAAAAGACAGTTATTTCACCCCAATTTTTGATCACTTTAATGAAAAATATCTTTAATTACTAATCAAAATGGCTGAGTCTGTCAAGTATAGATAGAGGGAATAAAAAATGTCGGCTGCTTCAAAACGTAATTTTTCAATCGGAGCTCTATATCTTTAAAACGACCAACAATACTAGGAAACCAAATAAAACATTATTTAAAGTAAAGTAAATATGATAAAATATAAGCCCTGATAGAGCTATTTACGTTCAATATTATTCGAGATATAGCTTTTTAAAAAGCAACGTTTCAGAAAAAAATGTACTGAAAGATCAGTAGTAAGTGAATTTATTTTGAGAAGTTTATATCTCCAAAACCATTCGACGTACAGATGTCTATTAGTACTTAAATTAAAGATAGTTTAATGTAATGTAAAGTAGTTCCTGCCCTTTATCTTCGTAGTAGTAGTTTTCACGATATTTGCTAAAATAAATTGATTTATAGTTGTTCGGACAAATTTTCATGTGCTATATTTATATTCATATGCGAATATCATAATAGAAAAAACTAACCCTACGAAGATAAGTGTCTTCTACTAATTTATAGTGAGTTAAATGTCCTTTATTTTGAGTGCTGGCAGGCATATGTACGTCTTATGGTTCCGGGGATATATTTTTTCATAAATCAAACTTATTGCCTGAACAACTCATAAATAAATCAGTTTATTTTAGCAAATATCATGAAAATTACTACTCCTACGAAGACAAAGGTAATAAACTACTTTATAGTACATTAAACCAGCTTTAATTTGAGTGTTAATAGATTTCAAGTTAGATGGTTTTTGAGATATAGATATTTCAAAATAAATGCGCCTTGAAAATACCCATTTTACCCGACAAATACCCGCCATTTAACCCGTTCTTGGAGAATACTTATAAATGTAGCTGTATGATTGTTACGGTCTCATTGTACTATCGCATTAGCTCTGGCGTGATAGTTGATAGTTCAAGTTATCCAATGAAGCAAGTGTCACGTTAACTATCGTATATATGTGCCTTGACAGTGAAAAATCATACATTTGAGTCATTGCGACCAAAGTAACAGCCACTATCATGGAGTAACTGTTTGATAGTTACAGTCATGACAGTATTTAAAATGAACTGGGACGTGATAGTTGATAGTACAAGTACTGTTAGTGGACTAACTGTCACGGTTAACTGTGATTTGTATACCTCTGTTGGCTGAATAATTTATAATCAGATATTTATTTAAGTGTTTCGACCACTAGGGCCATTTACACTGAATTTACAAAGTTAGTAGATAACAATTGACATATTAACAAAGTTACAAAGTGGGAAAGTTACATATAATTACAAACTGAAAAATATAATCAGATATAAACCACGAGTATTTTTTCCACATATTCATTCCTTTTATTATTACCTCAATATTTGGTAGTCGTTTCGAATTGATGTTGTTTTTTTAATTAGTAATTAGTGTGCATTTATTAGAATAATTATAATAACTAGAAATGCATAAATATGAGGAGGGAATATGAAAACGTAAAGGTCATATAAACAGTAGAAAAAATGTTTATATTTTTACAGCCTTAAACTTTTCGTCCTTCATAATTCATGCTTATTACAAAAAATTATATTAAAAATATTTTTTTAAATTATAAATATAGATCCAACCCGGGTCCCAAAAATAAAAGTCCAAAAATTATGCTAATTCCATGCCTCAAAAATACATGAATCCCGGCCCTCCCTCTCCCCCCCCCAAAAAAAAAATATGGTCTAGATACGCCCATGTCCTAAAATTCAATATTTAAAGGGAAAAAAATAACTTGTTAGTAAATTCTTGAATTTTATAACAAAATTAATTTTAAAAAATAATTTAACTGATCTCTACTAATGTTTTAATAGTTATTTATACTTTGCAACTGAAAGTTTAAAGCTTCCACCAATTAGGATACATTTTTTAATAGTGATAACATGTTATTATCTTTTCCACCCCCCACTAACGGGGCCAACTGACCAGCTGTAGCTTCAGTATCTATTAGGCATCAATTTTGTTTGCGGTAAGAAATAGTTTCACTAGTATTTAGTTATTATTTATTTTTTAAATAAAAACTCATCACTTGATTTTGCGTCAATTCAGAGGTAATTGCTAAGGAATGAAGTGTAATTAATTTCGAGCTCAAGTTATTAATATCGTGAAATATGTTATTTTGATGCTTAGTTGTCTAAATCCGTAATTTGTAATTTTTGCTGCAATTTAAAGGATATTGTCTGTTTCATTTTCACATTAAATACCCATCCATAGACCTTTCACTTTTATCTCTTTAAAATAATTCTTTCCCCTCTCTCGTTATGAATAATTCTATATCTAGGAGGAGGAATAATCGTTATTTTATTTCTATTCTTATAGTCAGTTTATAACCCTAATTAACATAATAAACATTATTTAAGAAATAATAGGTTTTTGATGGTTATAAATGGACTTAGGCCAATAAAGCACAAGTTAAGCTAAATAGAAAAAGTAAATATTCTTTGGAATAAGAATAAATTTATATACTTTGGTGTTATAAAATTGTTGAATAATTTTTACGTAAAATTAACTATTTTAATTAATTCATAATTATTAAGTCGCCTCCGTATATTCAGTACTTTTATACACGTTTTTTTTTAGAATATAATTTGTCATAAACAAGCTATTAATAAATTTAAAAAACAACAACAGATATAGTCCGTTTGCGAATCAATAGTGAAATTTGAATTAGTGAGTTAAAATTTACCATAATTTACTTTTAATTTGTAAAATAAGTCTCAGGTATCATTGCCGCAAGTGTAGTTTCATATTCACTTCGCTCTGTGATTGTTACTGTGTGATATGGGTTAACAAGTATCCGTTAATTCCCCTTAGGGGGTCTTATCTTAATACTATATATTTCACGGTCAAGGTGCTGTTTACTCCAGTCTCCATTGGGTCGCGAGTTCGAATCCAAAGACTATACAATTTTTTTTTTCTCTAAGCACATTTAATTTTATTTATTTTCAGAAATATTTTAATATAATCTTGTATATTATATATTTTCTTTAAATATTTTTTTTACGTTTGTGATTTTCTAATAATCATTTAGTTTAGACCCAGATACATAATATATACATATATATATTTTTTGTTCATTCATAATATGGATTTGGACTAGAATATGTCGTGTGAAGACCCGTAGTAAGGGACCCCGATTTCTAAATTTAGTGAAACCGACTCGCAATATTTAAGAGGCGTACTCAAAAGCGCCTCAAAACGCTGTCTCCAATTGACCAATTCACAAAATAAAAAAAATAAATAATAATAATAAAGCAGATAAATTTAAAAAATAAGCTGAACAACCTAAAACTCGAAGCCAAACCACTGCAGCCATGAAACCAGAGCTAACCACACCTACCACCTCAACCAACAATAATTCTACTGCTGTCAACAATCCACCAAATAACAATCTTGAACTTAAAGGATTTTCAGATCCAAAGCCACCTCCTATCTTCCTCTCTAGAATAGAAAATTTTATATCGTTTGGTGACGAAATCGCTGACTTGATCGGACAGCCGAATTTCAGATGTTTTTTATATGTCAAAGACATTTAGATAAACACTACCACACTACAAAAAACAGTCTATTTGACTTACAAAAATTTTGATTTTCATTGCTACTGACTGAAACAAGAAAAGGCATACATAGTGGTTTAAAGGAGTTTTCATTCAGCCGCTCTCAAACCTGGCCGCAATGTGAGAAATAAATCGGATGTTCTACACAACACTGCCAAATATCCTCCGCCTTTATTCTTTATTGATTTAGAGCCAGCCCGAAACAATTCTGTAATATTTCAGGTTACAAGGTTTGTTTATTCAACTGTTCAATTTGAGGAGCCTAAACAAAAACCAATCATTGTTCATTGCACCAGATGTCAAAACTTTGGGCATACCATGACCTATTGCCATCACTAGATCAGGAGCGTTAAATGTATTGGACCTCACGCAACTACCATCTGCCAGAAAACACGAGATGAACCGGCAAAATGTGCTTTATGTGAAAAAGACCACCCATCGAGCTACAGAGGCTGTGAAGTTTACAAAAATCTCCACTAGCAGAGGTCTCATTTCATGGCATAAAAAGGCCATGATCGAAGTCGCACCCTACCACCTGAAACCCAAAATTTGAATATTTTCCCAAACTTGGAGAAACCAGCTCATTTCATTGAACTAGAACACAGCTATTACTTCAAAAACATTGGACCGAACTGAAGACTCAACCCGCACATACTCTGAAATCACCATCAAGAAACAACAGCCTCAACGTAAGGCGCCTAAGATTCCTCAACCCGAGCCCCTCACCTCTCATCCTCTAAATCCTCCCCTCATCTACCCTTACGGTTAAAATTACCAAAACAACATCCTCTCCCAGTTCCACCTCGCCCATCTCTTCCGATAAACTCCCCGTCCCAAATACCATTGAAAACCAACACTGGTCCTCATACTCCTGCTTCGAGTATATTACGATGAACCCCCTCCTCTCCTAACACTCCTAGTCACATAAACTGTCCATCACAAGCTCCTGATCCATTACCTCATTATCAAAATCCAACCGATATAACTTCAATCCTAACAGATCTTCAAGAGACCATCTAAGCCCTTTTCTGCCTTCTCACTAGGATCCTATCCGAAATCCCACGTATTTTCCTATAAGCACAAATGTCCTAGCTATCGTGTTATGGAATGCTAATGGCCTACAAAATCACCGTGACGAACTCGACTTATTCCTACATGACAAACACATAGTCCTGCTGACTGAAACTCATTTCACACAAAGGACACACTTTTACATACGAAACTATATTACTTATAGATCGAACCACCCAGACAACACTTCCCATGCTGGTTCTTGCATTCTTATCCGCAAATCCTTATACTATTCCCTTATTCCTTTCACTCCAACTAATACTGTACAGTCCACCTCGGTTATCATATCAACTCGCCCTTTCCATGTTACCTTTCCTGCTGTATACTATCTTCCTGGTAACAACCTTTCTTATAATCTCCTTTATTCCTTATTCCAAACCCTTGGACCGAGCTTCATTGCAGGAGAAGACTATAATGCTAAACACCAACGATCTAACTCCCGTGGTAACTTCCCGTGTTTCCACCCCCAGTACCTATTCTAATCTCTCACCCAAATCTTACTTATTGGCCTCCATCCCTCAAACAGCGCCCTGATATTCTAGACATATTTATCACCTCCTAGATTTCCTACTTCCAAGCCATTGTTGAATCCCTGGATGACCTTTCATCAGATCATAGACCAGTTCTGCTTTTTTTACATTTAGGCTTCGTACATTAATTTACTTAACTTTACTGAAAATCTACTGATAAATCATTATCGATAACCACCAAAATGATGCTGAATTTCAAAGATTTTAACCACCCACTTCTCACCGAATCCCAAACCTGGACAAGAATTGATGAAAAAAATCATGAACATCCGGACAAGACATCCACATCCTGATATCCTTAACCCAATTCACCTGGCATGTATTGACTAGGGAAAGCAAAATATCGTTGTCGATATTATATCGGAACTAAAATATCGAAATATCGATATCGAAAATTTAACGAATTAAAGTAATAATAATTATACAACGATAACATTGCATAGGAAGACTTATTTTATGTCATACCTAATCAAAATATATATGAAACTCTTAATAACAATGAACATAACAAATATAAACCAAAATATTATTGTTTAAATTGTTTTATTTTGATAATTACATATTTATTTCGATATTTTCTATAGTTTTAATATCGATATGGAATATTAGCAAAAATATTCCGATATTATATTATCGAAATATCGATATTTTGTTTAAAGAGACTAAAAAATTGTATAGAAAATTTAAAAATGTAATATCGATATTTTATTTTGATAATTAAATACTTACTTCAATATATCCTTTTGTCGAAATATCGATATCTTGTTTAAAAGGGCTAGAAAATTGAAAAATGTAATATCGATATTTTATTTTAATAATTACATGTTTATTTCGATATTTTGTTTTGTTGTAATATCGATAGAAAAATATTAGGAACAATATTCCGATATTATTTTATCGATATAACGATATTTTATTTAAAAAGATTAGAAAATTGTATAGAAAATTTAAAAATGAAATATCGATATTTTATTTTGATAATTAAATACTTACTTCAATATATCCTATTGTTGTAATATCGATATGGAATATTAGAAACAATATTCCAATATTATTTTATCGAAATATCTATATTTTGTTTAAAAAGAAAGTGTGGTAAAAGATTTTTAAGGAGTAAAAAAAGTTAATATTTAAGTTAGTCACCAGAAGAAAAAGAAAATCTTCCGAATAAATTGACCTAATAAATTTCTAATTTTTAATTTCGTTGAAAAATGGTATTTGGTCGTTTGAGACGAAACCAAAAACCAATATGAAATGCCCTTTTCTAAAAACAAAATTTTGCTGACCTACTTTACCACAAGCCACATTAAGTTTTTATTATTTTTGTATATATAATATAGCTTAATAGAATCAGTAATATTTTTTTCTTATTCTTCGGAAAGAGACGAATCGATTGGTATACAATAACTGAGCTACAAACCAAAAACGCTTAATTTTTCTACTCGAGAATTTGGAAATTTCACTATCTTTAAACCTTCCCAAAGCGAAAGGGAACGTTGTAAAAAAGACTGCATGTAAATCGGCTTGGTAATTCAAAAGTTTATTGTGGGCCAAGAGTCGACCATTTCCCTTTTATATATAGAGATTTTAAAGAAAATAACTTTGCATTTATATATATTAAATAATATATATACACAGTTGTTCATGTATCGAATTTTTCTAATACACAATGCATTCAATTCATTTCAATACCTCTGCATAGTTTGGAATCTTCATGAACATTTTGTTTCTATTCTAGATTTTCTCCAATCTTTTCATAATGATATTAGGTAATGGTAATTATACATTTGTTAATTTAATTTTTTAGTAGACATATGCATGACCTGACCCAAACGTTTAATAAGGTACGAATGGGTGATCATTATTCTGAGAAGTTCTAGTTTCGGTCACTTTTAAAACATGGCTTCATCATCTATCTTATTTAGTACAAGAACCGAGGAGAAAAAAAGACAGTTATTTCACACAATTTTTTTATTAATTTAATTAAAAATATTTATAATTATTAGTGTAAATTGATGAGTCTGCCAAATATAGGTTGGGGTAATAAAAAATGGCGGCTATTTCAAAACATAAAAAAAAATTTTCATTCAAGGCTCTATTTTTAAAAAGCAAAATTTCATGAAAATATAATGAGAAATCAATAATTATGAATTTATTTTGAGAAATGTATATCTCAAGAACCGTAAGGTGTTTAGATGTCTGCCAGCACTCAAATTAAAGCTAGTTAAATGTACTATAAAGTACTATATCTTCGTAGTATTTTGTATGATATTTGCTGTAATAAAGTGATTTATTGTTGTTCGGACAACATTTCATATACTAAATTCATATTCATGTACAAATATCATGAAAATTACTACGTTTAACTTTGTGGGAGTAGTTTTTTTTAATGACATTTGACATAGATGAGTAGCAGAACTTTGTCGCGAAAGTAGTGTCTTTAACTCACTGTGATTTTGTTTCAACAGCGTATGAAAAATGTGAACAAATGTTGATAAGGAAAATGAATTTGAACCATCTATAAAAACATTTCTCAATATCACTCGATATTGAATGACATTAGAGGAGCGCAAGACCTTATATCGAGAGAGAAAACAATTATATGTGAGAGAACAAAAAGTTGGCATCGCCATAAAGCACTTTTCTAATACCCCTTAAATTTTCAGCCCTTTAACTCAATTAAAAATTTTAAAATAGGCCCAGATATGGGAAACATTTGAAAACTGTTTTTAAACAAACAGTAATGAATGAATGATTCCAAATTTCATTCAAAATTATATTTATTGAGTTTAAGTAGTAAACATATGGCCAGGGAAAAATACTAATTAGGAAATATCTTTCAAAAGAAGGATTTCTTATTAATATATATTTTTGTTATTTTTGTATTCTACAATTTATTCCTTTGGTTTGACAATTAAGAACCTAAATACCTTGTGCTAAAGGTATACTTTTGGTTTTCAATGAAATTAGATTATAATATTTGTTATTATTTAGTTTTGACCAAATAGTTTACATTACTTACGAAAAGCTATGTGTTATAATTTTAAATTTTTATTTCCTCCCGCTCCACCTCACTACCATCCGTTGTACAAAACCCCATTCTTTCACTACAGGATGATATTGTCGCAAAACGGAAAAGAGATCTAAAAATTGTTTTTCCTCAGGACCACGCAAACGAAAATTACGGCTGCAGATTCACTATAGGACGCACATCATTCATGTTCCTCTACTGAACATGTGTCAGAAACCTTAAACGACGAAGGATCCATTAAATCATTCTCGTAGCGTAAAAGAATGATTCAATGAGTCTTTTCAGGTGACTAATGAATTCTGAACCGAACGAATAGGTCAGAACGAGTTAATCATTCGAAAGAAATTCCGCTCCAAAAAAAAAAAAAAAATAAAAAAAAAAAATAATGCTATATTTTCACTAGTTTTTACTTTATTGTGTTATTTTATATCATATTTGTCGTAGTTACTAAACTATGACATATATTGTTGTGACAGTAGTTGATAGTAATATTAAGTATCTACGCGTACATGACTGATCTACAACATGTAGCATTAAAATATACCAGGCTTGGCAATATTTTCTTTAGGTTACAATGAAAAAATTTTTTTAAGTTTTATTTTTCATTCTAGGCTTGTAATGTGAGTAAATTTCCGTTTATAGAAAATAATATGATAAAAATTGATATCACTTTTTAAATAACCTAAACTTCATTGTTTCAAAAAGTGTGCCAGTTTTATCTTCTTAAATTTTTATTTAATTGTATTAAGGGTTGACCTTGACATTACATAAAAAAAAAAAAATGTTTTGTTGCGTTTTCATAATATTATGTTTTTTCTACCACGCTCGTAGAATGTTTTTGTTTTCTGAAAAACAATTGCAGAAAAATTCAAAACATTTCGCTTTGCTAAAGAAGAAACATATCTTGCCTGGAAATACAGTAATTCTCAAAGTGAGTAATTTTGTAATTATTGAAGTATTATGTTAAATAAATAATAAAAAGCAATTTAAAAAATATATATGTATTAATATACGATACAATAATATTCTTTCAAGATTAAAATCCTCATTTTTATGAACGTTTGGAGGTACACCAGCTCATCTTCAGTCTGCAATAATATATAATTCACAATTAGATATAAAAAAAAATATAAATTAGTTTTAATAAACAAAATATATATGTGTGTGTTCGTATAGATAAAACACTGTATATTCTTACTCCATTATACAATCTATGTCGACATTTTACATTTTTGAAATACATTGTAATGTGAACACTCCATTAATCCGGACTTCCGTAAAATAAACTACTTTTACTGTACTAATAAATTACTTTTTTTAGAAAACTCAGCAGGCAATAACATTCTTGCATTCAAATAAAAATGAACATGTGAAAAGGATATTTTTAACTTCCTCATCTACAGACAATAACTTGTAATCAATCGATAGTGGAAATTTTTAGTTTCGATATCGGGTAATCTAATTCCTATGGAAATGTTCATAATGTACTTTATCAGAATTAGAAATACATAATAACTATTGTATAAATCATTTGGTTCTCTAAAACTAATTTAATTAACAGTAGAAATATATGTACAACACAACTTTTGTTTGTGAACTCTTTTTTTAATTTTTTTTTTATTTATCATGTTTTAAATAAATTAATACAAAGAGTATTTTTTTATTTTTATATATTCTCTTTTTCAATTATAAATGAACAATTTTATAATTTTAACAAATTAAAACATCACCTAGCATAACCGGGTATGTAATGTAAAGTAAACGTAAAACGATGTTTTCAAAAAAATGTTAACTTCCAAATTTTCAATAAAATACGTAGAAAAAAAATTAAATAAATAAAAATATTTTTGTGCATTTATATTTTTGTATTAAATTTTTAACATCATTTCAGGGGGCAGCGAGATTAATTCGGATTATCGAGATAACACTATATTATTTACATTTTCTTTCGCAATATTTTATAAATAATAATATAATTGCTATATAATATTATGGCCTTTGAAAAATTTAATTTATAAATATTTTTTAATTAATTAAGTTATTGTTGCATGTATTTCTAAGTTTATGTTTTATTCACTATTCCATGGATTATTAGTTTTAATAAAATATAAAAATATGGATACCGTGAATTTTGTTTAACAATTTAAATATGCTACCAGACACAAAATTTAATTTACCACGACCCTTAAAATCCTGAATGGTGAGTAGTGAAGGGTTTAGAACCATGGGATTTGTACCCTAATTTACAACTATACCTGCTTTCCCTATATATAGTCTTGGTTGTCTCCTGGACTTTTAGTTTGTTTCCGAACACCGTGAGTACCAGTTCTCTACAGTTCTTTTCTCTTGGTGAGTTTTTCTGTCAAATATATCTATATGGAAAAATATTTTTGTCTTAGTTCGTGTTAAACTGCCGATTTTATTTTAAAATTATGCAAACACGAATTTCAATATTATTCATAAAAATTTATATGGAATCATGTTCTTTAACATTGAAAGGAATTGATGGGTATTTTAGTTATTAATTCATTTTAACAATTAATGTTTCTAACTAGAAGTTGTTAACATATATTTACAAGTTTAATAGTTACTATGTTTCTTTAAATGTTTTTTTTATATCATATTTGATGATAAATGTATCAAAATTCAGTATAACCATTTTTATGAAAAAATTGATTTTTTGAAAAAAAAACTGAACTAGTTTAGAAAAAAAAATTTCAGAGGCCAATATTTAATTTTTAATTGGAAAATCCTCATTTGTATGCATAAAATTCAATTTTATTCAATCAAAGAAAAATAGTTCATATTAATTGAAAAATATATTTTTGTTTCCATTATGTATATTTATGTTTAGGCAAAAATATTTTTTACAAATTTTGTATTGATTAGAAAAAATTTTAACTCTTTAAAGTTGTTTCTTTAAATTTGGCTGGTATTGTTCATTTTAGCACTGTCCAAATTAATCTTAGCAACTAGTAAAAATAAATAAAACAACTAACGCATTTTTTCTTGTTGAAAGGAATATGGTCCGGGTGCGGTCAAGAAAAACTCAAATAGTAGAAATATACTATTTTATATAGTATATTTCTACTATTTGAGTTTTTCTTGACCGCACCCGGACCATATTCCTTTCATCTTTACACACGGTCAATCAATAATCTTCCAGTTTTTCTTGTTGTGTTTCTCCTTTTTGTTTTAATTGCAACTTAATTATATAACTTTAGGTTTTATAACTTATAACTTTATGTTTTCTTAATAGATGCCCTTACTAATTTAGTATTTTTACTTTTTCTAAAATGAAAATCGGTATTACCTTTTGTACTAAAACGATTTTATATGATACAAAAAATCAAGAAAAATATATTTTTAAATTAAAAAAGAGACGAAAACTTAATCAAACAAAGGCCGTAAATCATAGTCTGTTTCTCAATTTTGTCAAGTTCCCTTGATCTCCGTTAGCCTTGACTTTATGTTTAGTTTTCACATTCAAACTGAAGTTTCTCGTGATACTAGATAACGATTAAAACTATGGATAGGTTGGTCACATATCGATTCTTGGGTTATTTTAATGTTCAACGAAGTATGATACCTATATTCCCATTCCATGAAAAAGGTTAAATTTGTTATTAGGGAAATAACCGTTCTTAAATTATATAAATAATAATAAAAACAATCTTAGATTACAAATACAACATTACAAACGGTTTTATGATACATTACATGGACATTCCAATAAATTTGAACGACAAATAACATCCCTGATAGTACAAGAGCCCAAGAGGAGAAAACAGCCAGTTATCTCATCCCAATTTTTGATTACTTTCATGAAAAATATATATAATTAATAGTAAAAATTGATGAGTCTGCCAAGTATAGGTAGGGGGAATAAAAAATGGCGCCTGTTTCAAAGCGATAAAAAAAACTTCATTTTTCATTCTGAACAACACAAGAAAAACTAAGAGAACATCATTTAAAGAAGAGTAAATTTGCTAAAATATGAGCCCTAATAGAGTTATTTACGTTAAATAGTTTTCGAGATATAGCTTTTTAAAAAGCAACATTTCATAAAAATAATGTATAGGACGTACTGAAAATGAGCTATAAAGTAGTTTATGATGTTTATCTTTGTAGGAGTAATAGTTTACATGAAATTTGCTAAAATAAATTGATTTATAGTTGTTCCGACAAATTAGCATTTGCCAATGTGTGAATATCATAAAAACTACTACTCCTACGAAGATAAGTGGCATAAACTACTTTATAGTAAGTTAAATTTCCTTTGTTTTGAGTGTTGGCAGACATATGTGCGTCTTATGGATCTAGAGATATATTTTTTAAAAATCCAAAATTTTATACGAACAACTAGAAATTAACATTTTGTGAGTTTATTTTGTCAAATATCATAAAAACTACTACTCCTACAAAGATAAACATAATTAACTATTTTGTAGTAAATTTAACTAGCTTTAATTTGAGTGCTGGCAGACATCTGTACATCCAATGATTTCTGAAATGAAGTTTTTCATAATTCAAACTTATTGTCCGAAAAACTATAAATCAATTTATTTAAGTAAATATCATGAAAACTACTATTCCTACGAAGGTAAAATACATAAACTTCTTTATAGTCCATTAAACTAGCTTTAATTTGAGTGCTAATAGATATCTGTACGTCACATAGTTCCTGAGATATAAATGGAACCTCAATGTTCCATATGTTGGATTTGGCCAGAACCAGATACCAATCCTTCCATGATAAACTTCCCAACCAACCAAATCCACGTCTCTCACCTGACTTCTCCTTTATTACCTGATAATCCTCCTAGGCGTCTGAAAAGACGATGGCCCCGATATTTTCTCTAGAAATGTTATTAGAGTTCTATCAATTAGAGTAGATTCTCCACGTGTTTGCATCATGTCATTTTATAACTTATAGCAAATTTACTTGTTGTATATATTTTTATACAGTTGTAAATAACAATAAATAAATTATTTAAAAAAATTGATTTTTTTGTATTTCTCTTTACTATGGCTGGCAGATTCATCAATTTTTATTTGTAACTATCTATAAATTTTTGTTAAAGTAAAGAAAAATTCCTCCCACTTCCGGGTTGTATTATGAACCTTTAATGATTGAGCTTAGAGGAAAACTTTAGAATTAATTTTTTTTTTTTAAGAATTAATGTATTCAACTTTGCCTTTATTATTATATTTTATCTTGATAATGCTTTATGATGACAGACATGGAGGACTCACCGTTGATTGATGACGGCACAATCCGCCAGAGAGGGCTGCAGAGGGGGTCGAGCGACAGAGGGAGTCAGTCGCAAGTTGTAGAAGACGCACTCCGCTCGGAGCTTGAACTGGATCGCATGGCGCGACGCAGCTTGTTTGCTTGGCTCATGCTCATAGTCTTCTTTGTTTCCATCATCACCGTACTCAGCTTCACCGACAAACATATGGCCGAGCCTAGCCTACGCAAAGTCTATGTTGTAAGTATCTTACTCACATTTGATTATAAAATTTAACTAAATAAATCACAAGAGATAAGGATTCAAATGTGGAAACTCACTTTTTTCCTTTAATAGATATTTTTTCTTCCTGAAAAAATGTTCCTTATCTTGCTTGAATTTTTAAATTGCATAAAAAATTTTGACAGAAGTGAAACTTCAGGAAATGAAATGATACATTAAAATTTTATTAATAATGATATTTGTTTTATCAATATACAATAAAATTGTCCTCTTATTTCTTTAATTATATTAAATTCTTAAAAATATGGTTTACATTATCATTGGTAATATTATATTTTTCACTTTTCGCCAGTCTATCTCGGTGTACCGTTAAGATGCAATTTGGAATTATAGCTAATTACAAAGAAGTTGAAATGCCGGAAATTTCCCTCACTTGTAGTATGCAGCCACGGTTTTTATATTTCAAGATATTTTAAATCAAATGTTCAAAAATTGATTAAAAAAGTAATTTTAATCATCTTTTTCACGTTTCGTACCTCTATCCCTACGAAGCTTCAAGATGAAATTTTAGATTATTTCTTATTACAAAGAGGTTGAAATACTGAACGTTTTCCTCACTTACACTTTACGATTTTTAGTTTTCAAGATATTTTAATTCAAATTTTTTTTCTTGAGTTTAACGCCGGTAACAATTACAAAAACCATTTTTAAAAAAAAAATTCTATAGATTATGGCTACTTTTTGACACCCTATAGTAGGGTATCTATAGGGACGGTCTATAGAGCGACCAATTTAGAGAAAGAAACCCCAGTCTACAGTATTATCTTTGGAACACGTCTATTACAAAATAAAACCGACATTTTGTCACAAGTGACAATTCAAGCAAAGCAACCTTAATCTCTTCCCTGTAACAACAATTCTAATTAATATTAAAAGAGTAAAAACTAATTTTTTAACCACTCTGAAATGAGTTTAGGATAAGGATTTTGAATTAAGTAAAAATTATTTTAGAAACTATTTCATTTTACTATGGCCCATCATGAGATGATTTGTGCTTTTAACTCTTCACATGGGACCCCACATATTAAAGTTTCCTCAGAGCAGGGCTGGCCTCAGCACAATTTTGTGCATCATAATTTTGAGGTGGAGAGAAAGATTAGACGTTAGCAGGTATATGCCTGTAAGACTTGGTCCTGACCTGTTTAATCTTCTTATTGCAGTGGCGAGCTACTGTCAGGTGCCTGTCAATGGTAACACCCAGATATATTATGCTACCTGCTACCTATTCTCGTACCTTGCCACCTTAAAGGCTTTAGGGAGGGGATGCTTGTTCTTATGGAAGGAAAAATAATACAGTCGGTCTTCTTGGGATTAACTATAATATTCAGCCCTTCCAGTTTCTTGGTTATTTGGCTTAATGGTATGGTTTAGCCGGGTGTTCTAAACCATATCATTGATTTATGTTTACATTAACATATGTTTGGTCCTTTTGTGTTTATATCTACGAGTCGTAGCTTTAGTGCAATTTCCTGTTTCTGTGATTAAAGAGTTGAATTAGTTGTGGCAGACTGGAAGAAATTCTAAGTTAGTTTATATTTTTAATACTGTACGTTGTTTATATTTAACTCAGATATTCTTCTGTACTATAGATAGTTATTAATGATTCTGAGACATCTGTTTCAAAATACTTGTATTTTCTTTATATGTTTGAACTATTATAACTCCAAATGAGGCAGGCATAAGTTAAGATAGTTTTGATTTTTTATTAAAGTAGGGATAAATTTGACATAGATTTTTTCTTGCATTTTCGAATTTAGAATTGATGTGGGGTTTAGTTGACTGATGTTACTTCTAATTACTAAGGTTAATTCAAAGATTTAGTTTTTAGTTATTGTTTGTGATTGGTGTATTCATTACCTCTACTGATAAAGAATTGAACAAATATGGGACCATACAGTTTGAAGTGCGTTTCCCGAATCTGTTGTTGTATTGGTGGTTCCACAATAAATTTAGATTTTTAGTTACACATATTAAATTAAGTTTTTGATATATTTAATATTAATAACGATAACAAAATTATTATGTTCTTAAGAAGTAGAAACAAGAATTTTAATTTATGAGGGATGATAAAGATTAAGTATCTGAAAATGTTTATAAAATTCTTTGAAGTAGTTTTAAATAATAGTTTTAACGTTCAAAATGTTAATTTTCTAACTTTACATTTGTTTACAAATAATATTTTTTCCCTGACTAAATTATCTGGAAAACAGCAATATCGATACAAGCTTAATTAAATATATATAGATATAAACTTAATTTAATTTTAAAATATTTTTGACAGCACAAATATTTTTGTATTTTGGCTCACATTTAAAATACGAATCTACTATTTGTAAAAATTATATTAATTTATTTGATTAATTAAATTAATTTTGAAATCATAATATTGATATTTGATCTTGTTTACAGCATATCTATATGTATCGCAACAAATCATAGTTATGATTAATGTTCATTAAAAATTAATAAGATCCTGAATGATTCAGAAACTTAACCATACGTGAAGTGGTGGGTGGTCGCCAGGAACTGCCTTACCATTTGTATACTGCCGACATATAATATTAATCATATACCATATGGATATAATATTAATATGCCGTATAATATAAAAAAAAAGATATTAACGATTTTGAAGTTTTAACGTTAGAATAATATGCACATTATAATTAAATATTATTAAGAATGCGTAGATGGGAAAATTCATAGTATTATGCAATCAGCAATTAGAAATTTCCTTCCTATCTAATTATTCATATAAGAACGTATATTATAGGGCGAATTATAGTTTTTTGTTTGATTCGTTAGGCCAATTTGCTGCGTTATATAAGAATTATGCCGCTTCCGTAGACATGGAACCAATTATGAGGTTTGGCACGACAGTGTTGTAAACCATGCGTTTGCACCTATACCAAAATTTAGCAAGTGCCCACACACGCAACATACTGGACAAACAACATGTTTGGATTTGCTGGTGGAAGCTTGCCTGAATTTGGCCGATCTGTTCTATTGTCGGATTGGTTTCACAAATCGAAGGAACTAAGCCCTAATGATGTATTTAGACGTTTGTACTTAATTTATAATATTAATTATCAACAAATAAATAGTACAAGAGCCGGGAAGAAAAAAAGTCAGCTATCTCATCCTAATTTTTGATTACTTCAATGAAAATTAGGTATAATTACTAGTCGAAATTGATGAGTCTGCCAAGTATAGATAGAGGGAATAAAAAATGGCGGCTGTTTCAAAACCTTTAAAAAACACTAATTTTTCATTCCCAGCTATAATATATCTTTAAAACTACCAACATCACTAGAATATATATGAAAACATTATTTAAAGAAGAATAAATTTTCTGAAATATTAGCCCTAAAAGTTATTGACTTTCAATAGTTCTCCAGATATAGCTTTTTAAAAAGCAAAATTTCTTTAAAATCTACTGAAAGATTAGTAATTAGTTAATTTATTTTATGAAATTTATTTCTCAGGTCATGTGACGTACATATATCTATAAGCACTTATTAAACTTGGTTTAATGGACTATAAAGAATTTTATGACCTTTACCTTCGTAGGAATAGTAGTTTTCATGATATATTATAGTTGTTCGGTCAATAAGTTTGATTTATGAAAAACTTCATTTCAGAAACCATTGGACATACAGATGTCTGCCAGCGCTCAAATTAAAGCTAGTTAAATTTACTACTAAATAGTTAATTATGTTTATCTTTGTAGAAGTAGTAGTTTTTATGATATTTGACAAAATAAACTCACAAAATGTTAATTTCTAGTAGTTCCTATAAAATGTTAGATTTTTGCAAAATATATCTCTAGATCCATAAGACGCACATATGTCTGTCAACACTCAAAATAAAAGAAATTTAACTTACTACAAAGTAGTTTATGACACTTATATTCGTAGGGGTAGTAGTTTTTATGATATTCACATTTGAATATGAATTTGGGAAATGAAAATTTGTCTGAACGACTATAAATCAATTTATTGTAGCAAAACTCATGTAAACTATTACTCCTACGAAGATAAACATCATAAACTACTTTATAGCTCATTAAACTAGCTAACTAATTTAATTTTAGTGCTAATAGATTTCTTTAGGTCAAATGGTTTTTGAGATATAAATTTTTCAAAATAAATTCACTAACTATCAGTACGTCCCATACAATATTTTTATGAAATATCCTTTTTAAAAAGCTATATCTCGAAAACTATTTAACGTAAATAACTCTATTAGGGCTCATATTTTAGCAAATTTACTCTTCTTTAAATGACGTTCTCTTAGGTTTTCTTGTGTTGTTCCTACTTTTTAAGATATAGAGCTCCGAATGAAAAATTAGTTTTTTTTTATAGCTTTGAAACAGCCGCCATTTTTTATTCCCCTTACCTATACTTGGCAGACTCATCAATTTTGACTATTAATTATACATAGTTTTCATTAAAGTAATGAAAATTGGGGTGAGATACCTACCTTTTTTCTCCTCTTGGGCTCTTGTACTAAAACATTTGTGAAAGAATTTTCCCGACTTTTGGAATTAATAATTAAAACTATTTGCCGTGTGGTATATTTTAAAAAACTTTAACTGAGTGTAAATGAATTCTTTAAAATTATCTTTATTGTTTTATTTTTTATTAAAGAGAATCCTAAATATATATTTATAAAAATATTAGTTATGCTTCGCAATTAAAGTGACAAGTACCTGATAAAAATAATATAACCAAAACTGACTTTAATAATTATCTGGCAGCATTTTTATGATTTTTTTTTAAATCTACTATATTTCTTTAATTTTATAAGTAAAATGATTTGAGCTGAAAAATGTTCGACGTCCACCGTCCTTTGTAATTCATGTCTTGTTTGTCAATGTTTGTGGTTGTTCTTGCCTTGCGGCAAATGACAGATATCTGAAAACAGTCCGGCTGAACTTTTTCAGTTGGCATTTTATCGACTTTCATAACAAGCTTTTACTGGAATTGTGAATTGTAGATCAAGCAAATCTCTTGAACTATAAAATTTATTTTATTACAATAATATATTTATATTTTTATATATTAATGTAATCCATATAATATTGCTGTGGAATACGACTTGTTTATCTTTGATTTATGGAATACATATGTTTAGTACGTAATCTATCATTACAATTATTGAAGCTTGTATAATTAACTATATATTGAGAGAAAATTGTGCGTTTTTACTCCATTTAAAAAAAATAGGTTTGAGTGTTTTATCCATATAGTATTTAATAAGTAAGAAACATCGGCTTTATCATTAGATGTTTTTGGCTTCTATATAAAATCTATCCCTATGTGTATGTGTAAGTGTGTGTATGTATACATACAAGTGGAATTCGGGTCACGTACAGGAATAGTAATCGGTAAGTATGGCAATTTACAATTTCAAGGAGGTGCATATGGGAAAATAAAATTTAACTCCAATCTTATGCTTTTTATTTTGGCATTAAATATGTCATATCTAATATAAGAACTGGATTTACAATAAATAAAGATTTTTCCAGAGATAAGTTTTAGATTTTTCTTTTTTATTTAGTACAGTTTTTTTATTTTTAAATGAGTTTCTTCTCATTTAGGAGGTAGAATATAGTTTAAATATTTTCTCAACAGATTAGTATCGCCTTTTTGTTTTTTTAAACATACATTTTCTTTAAAATACCAGTGAATAATATTTTTAACCTTATCTTTGTCCCTTTGTTTGTGTTACTTTCGCCATATATACACAAAGGGAGGATATACCCAAATAGAATATCTGAACTTTAGATGAACTATCAAATATTAATACGATGTAAAACTTACATTTTTTTATTCTGTAATCTTAGTTATATTCTGAGACAGTACAAAGATTTTGTATTCTAAACTCTACTCATATTAAATAGTTAAATTTATGAATTATGATCTATAATTTTTTTTTTATTCTTATCTCCATTATGACTGAAATACGTATGGTTCGGAATTTGGTCGCATGGTATCCCCAAAACTCCATATCTTGGAGATCCCCCAATTGCAGGACGACTGCTATTCTTCTTATAAAAGACACGTTGAGTTGGCTCCAGATTCCCTTCGCGATCTCCAAAGGCTGCCCCCTCCTGTTAGATAACGCCTTCCTGATTGTCCGAGGCCCATTATCTGATATAGACCAAGGGCCATTGTCAAGTTCAAGTATTCCTCAAGGTCTTCAATTCGTTTCTTATTCCACCATCGTAAATCTTATCCAATAGGCGTTACTCCAACAACTTCTTGAGGAAAGAGGGGGGAAAGAGGACTTAATCTAAAAGCTCTGACCGGATTCCCCAGTTTAACGTAGGTATGTAGGACTATTCTCTGAAATTGGCCCTTTTTCTAAGAATTTTTGGAAAACAGACCTAAGTTTAGAATAACCTTTTTGGATAATGTTTTAATTGTTGCAGTTAGAAGTAGCTTCTCAAATCTCACAATCCCCAACTTTTAGGGTTTAAAACTTATTTGGGGGAGGACATTCCCCTTTTTCTCTCCCTCATAATGACGTTCATACTCGAAATTTTTAAAATTTCTTTATTAAATATTAATCAAATTAATTGAGGAAATTATATATGCGAAGCAGACACAATACTACGCAGCGTAAGATTAATTTTTTTTTTTTTTTACTACAATTCTGTGTTTTCCTTATAATTATTCTTAAGTTTTTCTCTAATTCTCCATGTTGATTGATAACTAATTATTAAAAATGAATCTCATTTAAAAAAAATATATTGTTAATAATATATTGAAATTTACTTTAATTCGATTATCAGTATATACCTGTCTACGTGAAAGTAAGCAATACATCTAATCTGTGGAATATAATTCTAAAAAATAAATAAAAATTGGCCTATGAAATCAAAAGTAGGTCTGGTAACACTAAACCTATTCGGAGTAATGTTAGGTATTATTTAGTTCCTTATATTTTTCTGTTATATGGAGAAAAACATTCGCTTCATCTTTCTGTTCTGTACATTAAATATCACAATAGAAACAAACTCATTATTCTTATTATGCTCTTATTTAATAAATAATAATGATGATACTAATAATAAAGAAATTAATTTATATTGGATATATACAATTTATTCTTGTCCCAATTCCTTCTTTTTAAAATTATATTATCTAAGTAATTACTGTACTAGAGAGTTTAAACATTTACGACATATTCAAATTAATATTTCTAACATTGTAGAGTTGTAATTTTGTGCTATTGTCAATTAATAGTCAAGCTAACATATTGTATTTATTGATTATAAATTTTGTATTTTTTATAAATTAGTTTTATAACTTTGAAAAAATTAATTCTTATTGCAGTTAATTGTAGGCGTTGAGAAATAATGTATACCCAATTTTATTTTTGTAAAATAAATATTCTCTTACAATAGCAATAGGCTACACCTCAAATTCTTGATTTTTCCAGAGTAATTTTATTTTTCTAGTAACATTCATTTGATTAAATTGAAAATAAAATCGATGGCGTCCAAATATTTTAGTTAACATTCAGGTCTATTTTTGAAAACACCTGCTAGTGCTCTAAATCATGGGGTTTGCCCTAACGAAATTTACCTTCAAAGAAAGTACACCTTAAGCTGACAAGTTAACTTATTAACCCTCTGAGGATTAAATACCTGACCCGTCTGAAAGTATTACTGAATGTCTCCATACTGTTTAAGTCAAAAGCTTTAACTGTTATCCTCTTTTAAATGGCTACTAGTTCTCATCACCCAGGTCAATTTTAGTGCTTGTTGGTCATTATATTTTAAATTTATTTATTATTATTAGTTCAGGCAATCCAAAGCAGAGGTGATGTTTGTAGAAGTACAATATTGTGGATAAAAGTTGCATGATTAAGAACAATAACAGAAAATCATAAAATCGTTGGTACTTTACCACCAAAACTATTTTATTTTTATAGAATTATCTCAAAATTTATCGATAATAATTTATCTAGAAAAGAAATAATATATCTCTAAAAATTTAGAAAAAAAAATAAATTTATCGAACCACCCTATAACAGAGTTGGGCAACTACGAAACTAATAGCTGAAATTTTCATGGATAAGATATTTATTTATGAATGATTCATTCATGAATAAGGGTCGTATCCATAGCAATGTTAGCTAATTTTTGCCCATCTCTGCCCTATAACAATAAATTTGGTTAACGTGCCTTAAACTATATCGTACCATATCTGCTCAATCGCTTACCAGAAGAACTAATGAATAAATCAACCCCCCCCCCAAAAAAAAAAAAAAAATAAAAAAAAAAATGAGAGGGTACTTTCTTACTTCTATGATTCTCAATAACTGATTTTGATTCACCAAATGACCATATCACCCTGGATTTTTTCTTAACTCCACATAGGTTATTTATTATATTAAAATTAGAATTAGCAATGCATGTGTGCTTAGTAATAGATATTATTGGATCCTTATTTTTATCATATTCTGTATCATCTTGTTTTATTCTCATTATTGTATTAATCCACTAATTGTAAATTTGCAGCTTTATTATTCGCTTCAAAATCCTTTGAGTTATAATTATTATTATATTTAATTTTATGTTTTTAATAATTATTATTTTATTTTTATTTTTTACTTTATTTTCATTTTAGTAGTTGTTAATTAAATTATTGCTTGTCTCACTTGAGATCAATCCGTATTGTTCTTATCTAGCTATCTTTACATTTCACTTATGTCTATCATATTTACGTTATTTTAGCTCCGACCAATAGATGTCATCTGGTTGGACCATATTGGATGTAATTTTTTTGAATGAATAAAAAAAAACAAATTAAAAAAAAAGGTTGATGGACAACAACTGAAATTAAAAATGTAATTTTTTTTTTTAATATTGCAAATAAATTCAAAATGTTGACTTCCTTTATATGTAGATGGTCCATCATATTGCGCTCTTATCTCCGTTCTGTTTAATAAATATTTGAATAGTTTTTTATTAATTAGTATGGACAATAGTTGAGTAGTTTCTTATCAAAATTAAAAAATTATAATGAAAGCGTTGTTTCGTATAGAAAAGTTAAATTCTACAATAATTAACTGAATAATTTTCTAAAAAAAAAAAAAACCTTTATTTTTCAGAAATAGATATATTAACTTAATTACTCATTTTCTAGTTTAAAATATAGGTATAATACTTAGGGGCGTTGCTATAATTGGATGGAGGTTAGGGAAGGGACAAAACATTTTTTATTTAGATATAAGAAGATGGTCAGGGTTGCGGTCAAAAAAGGAACAAATAGTTTATAACTATTTTAATGTCCGACGTTTCGCTCCACTTTGCAGGGCTTCATCAGGGCTAAAACGATACAAAAAACAAAACAAATAATATTACAACAATAAGATACCATAAGGTAATTTAAGATAGGATAAATATTGTATAAAAATAAAGTAATAAGAAATTACATATAAATAAAAGGAAGGAAGACATAAAATAGTATTAATATAAAATAAACTTGAATAAACAATGATAAGAATAAAAAAATAAGTAACAATGTTATGAATAAAATTTTTTAAAAGTACGTAAAATATACAGTTAAAAAAAGTACAGGAGACGTACATAAAACAAAAACAATTCGGAAAAAGAAAAAAAAAAGAAGAAAGTAGAGAGATTAAATAAACGTCTTGAAAGAATAAATATAAATAAAAATAATAATAATGATAATAAATGAGCAAAGAACAAATCAGGACCACCTACCTGTTCAAAGGTAAAGGTTGAACAGAAGGCGACAATAAAGCGGAAGCGTGGAGGAGTGGGGAGGAAGTGGCCAGCCGTTTAACGGTTATATTTCTGTTTCAAATACGTCATGTATACAAGAAGTAGTCATAAAGATATGACGAAAAATGAAAAATAATAAGAGAAAGATACAGAAATATGATGATAATAATAAGTAAACAGTAGAACAGAACAGAGTTAGTATTTAGTAATTTGTATTTTATTATGTTTGTTTTATTTATCATTCAGTAGGCTATTTTTGTGGAGAGGGAAAATAAAAATTAAATTATTTCCCCCAAATTAAAGGGAAAGAAACTCCTTTTTTTACATATATTATTACACCCAAGCAATGTCAGTGTTACATTAGGGTCGAGTCATAAGTAACTTTCGTTTTTTTTATCGGACATTTATTATGTATTCACCACTGTTACTATAGCCTTCTCCCATCTTCCTGGCAGATTATCAATTATTCCTTCCTTGTAAAATGTGGTTGGTTTGGACTGGAACAAGTTTTCAACAGCCTGCCAGACTTGCTCTGAAGAATTGAACGTTTTTCTATTCAAAAACCCTCCATTTCAGAGGTTAAAAAAACAAAACAGTTTAACGTAACGTATATCACATAAAACAGTTGCCAAAAGATTAAATTAAGCGTCTACACAGTGAAAACAAAAACTTGTTGTAATGGTAACTAATAGCGGGCAGATACTAACAATAGTATCTACTACTACTATAGTAAATACTAACAATTCCACTTAGTGACTTAGGAAGTTACTTATTACTTGAACTAATCGATATAGGAGGAAATACATTAAAACAGGTAGATAGATTCAAGTATTTAGGTTCTACGGCAACTAGAAATGAAATTGATGAGGAAATAAAAGCTAGGTTGAAGGTGGGAAATGTTTGTTATTTTTCAATTTCGAAACTGCTTAGCTCGGGCCTTCTGTCCAAAAATATAAAAATTAGAATTTGCAAAACTATTATCCATCCCACTGTTCTTTACGGATGCGAAACATAGCATTTTACACTAAGGGAAGAACAGCGATTTTTTTAAAAATAAATTATTACGTAAAATATTGAAACCAAAAAAGGATGAGTTAAAGGGAGAATTAAGAAGGCTACACAGTGCTAAACTGACGGAACTGCACCCAGTAAATATATTTCAGGTTATAGCATTGTGGCGAATAAGATGAGCGTCTAAGGATAAACACTAAGCCGATGGGTAAACGCCCGAGGGGTGGACCAAAACATAGATGGGAGGATTGTGTTAAGATTAATTTAGTAGATTTGGGTTGGAGAGACGTCACTAGGCAGATGTATGTTGAGAACGATTGGTGGTATCGACATCGAACCTTTATTTTATATCTCATCTAAATAATTATACCTCTCCTATAGCGATATCCCAGGTTTAAATATTTTTAATATGCCGCATCCTCTCTCTGTTTATTTATAAATATTCTATTACTCTACTTCGCTTATTTCGGTTCAATAGAACAAATATCCAATTTATTTCATTTAGTTCATCAGAAATATTTTTTTCAACCGTTCTTAGTAATTATGAGTGGTCGATGTCGCTCTAACTTCTCTCACGTACATTCCTCACGTGCAAATGAGTCATTTACCCATTTCTGTTATCAGTACATCTCATCGTCATATCATTGACAATGATAAGTATGTCAAAATCTGGATATTAGAATTTTGATATATTTTTCGAATATGACGATTATTGAAGGATAATTTTTATTTACGTTGAATTTTCGTAGAATGTATGACTGTTTTATTTTAAAATATTGGAAAACTATTTAAGTCTTGTTCATAAACTTTTCTAAGCGTTTGGCTTTAGTATCGCAAAGAAATATTAAAACTTCATCAACATAAAAAGATATTTTATTTCAAAAGTCTCTGCCGTAAATTTCTATACCCATTATTAATTATTTTTAAGGTATTCAATTTTTCTTTAAATTGTTTTAAAGAATATTTGTCAGAAATGTTTTCTAAAAAACTTCTTAAAAAATATTATTCTGTTAAAAACAAAAACTATTATAAAATACTTGAACTAATTTAATTGTTCGAGGATCTAATATATCATAATATATAATGTTGAATGCATTAGCTTAAGGTATAATATAAATTATATTTTTAATTAGGGTAAAATCTGGTGGTTGAGCATGATTTTGAAAAAATTACCCCCTTGTATAGCCGTCATTCCAAAAACTTTAGCGCACAATGCAAGCCGAATTGGCTTTTTCTAGTTCCGTTGACGTTTTTGAGTTTTGTGCAACAGTTCTACGAACTGGCTATTGTAAAACTGAAGCTAGAGGTTTCATAAAAGATCATTACGTTATTTAATACTGATGGCCAACTATCGTGAAATCACAAATTCGGGGCGTTGTGCAAACTATTTTTTGTTCCCCTTGTTAATTGGGGAATTTGGGAGCATGTTCCACCTTAACCACTAGACCGATAGTCTCGCAAAATTACCTAACTTTCGTCAGTTTCCTGTTACCGAAAACCGAACTTGGAGCCATAAAAAAAGGAAATCTATTAAGGCCTATACAAAGTGTCCGTTCCTTCACAGGCAATTCCTGGCTCATTATCCTGTGATCTATAGCATTGATGTGGCAGTATAAACCTTTGTATGATAATGGAAAGTGCCCGACATTGTACTGACACTGAACTGTCCAACTTTATATCCTCACAACACCAACCCTTATAAATAACTTATAACCTATATGTTTCTTGTTAGTTGTTTGTCTATAATAAGAGCTATTTATTGTATTTAATCATCACTTTTTATCCTCCATTAAATTCAAGATAAACTATAACGTGTAAACTGATTCACTGTTTTGATTGTACTGCCATGACAATAAATTGTCACTTGAAACTACTGGATCTCTACCGGTATAACAAAATATATCATCAAGAATCCTGAAGCAATTTTATTTGTTACAATTCGATTGTTATATCGTAGGATTATATTTTAAAAACAAACTAAAGCATCTTCTCTTCATATTAATGCATAGTCAATAATAATGACATCATTATAAATCATTTAATGGTATATACTTTTTTTTTTATTAGGGGTATTCATGATTGATGTTTAACATGTTTAAGTGTGTTAAATGGAATAACTTGTATTATAAATATTTCTTTATTTTAGTATGTTAAAACGATATGACATTTAACACGATTGAGAGTCTGTTAATAATAAAGGTATTCATGATCTATAGTTTAATATTTTAAATAGTGTTAAATGGAAAAATGTGTGTTAAATGGAGAAATATTTCCTTCTTACTTATTCTTATTTTCTTCTTCTTTTACCATGTTAAAACGATATGACATGTAACATGGTGAAGTGTCTGTTAAATGGAGAATGGCGTCACCCAACAGACCAGCTGAGCTCGTCACCCTTTTATTTGTTTTCGTGTTAGGTTACTTCTTTGTAGTTTGTGTTTCGATTGTGTTAGTATTGTTTTCGATGTTTTTAAAACTAATAAACCAATGGAAGACAATAATAATAGTGTAATGACAGTTGTCAATTAGCTCATCTTGATTCTCTTCCTCACAAATTAGAAGATCAACAAGAAACTCAATAGCCAAACTTTCACACAACTTCTAGTTTTCGCTCAATTTAGGCATTATATAATAAATTACTTTAACCAGAACTAATAACATAAAGTTTTGGTAGGAAAGGTTAAACAAACTGCTCAGAAAATCCGCTAGGAGCTCTTATGCATTTATCATTTAACATGACTTTAAATAGGGCTGCTCACAATCCTACACTTATTACATTTAACAAGGTAAAACATTTTAAATTTAACACATCTTGAATACCCCAAATAAAATAAAAACCAATCTTTATTCTGGGACACTTAGTCCGCTAAAAATAACAGTTTGGAACAGTTTTAGCAGCTTTTGTCTGACTACATTAACTTTTGAACATAATAAAATGAATTTATTGCGATGTTTAAATTAAATTAAATAAAAACAAAAATACTAAATTATCCATGCTTATTTTGTTTTATATTATTCACAAGTTCGCGGAAGTTTGGTAGTCTAGGAGATGGATATATAGTTGGTGTTAGAATTAAGTTAAGGAAGGAGTTTTACAGATGGATAGGAGTAAGGAGTTCCTAGATGAGGTAGCTTGAACGGCAGAGGAGTTTACTAAGGAGGTAGTTCTATGAGTAGGGATATTAAGATTAGGTAGGTTAGGATTTTATATTTAATAGGTGAAATGATAAGCGTGTGGGAAGGAGGTCAATGTTATAGAAAGGTTTTTATTTATTAGGGAATGGAATATGAATGTACCAAGGAAGTATTGTCTTCGGATACCGGTATAGTATAGCTTTGCTCGGAATGTAATGTGAGATATAAGAACACCTAGGAATACCGAAAATAAATCTTATTAAGTAGTTCATTAGTATTTTTAGTCTCTTTTCTTGTTCAATGGAAAGTTCTCCATACATTAGGCATTTCTAGTCGAAATGTGGGAGAATAAGGGGAGGTCTGCTAAATGGAGAATGGCGTTTTGCAACTGACCAGCTGAGCTTCACAACATTTTATCTGTTGTTGTTATGAGTTAAAGTTAGTTAGTTCCCCTTAATTCGTTTAGTTTTTAATTCGGTTCTTTCTAAACTAACAAAGTAATGGGGGAAAATACTAGGAGAGGAAACAAGGAACAAGTGAGTTGGAGATTTTATTATCTCGTCAGATTATAAAGGTGTGTCTACACATTTGCCAAACAATGGAAAATTCGCGCATGCGCTAGCGTGTGAATGAGTTATTAGGATTGGCTGGCACAAGGTGGTCTGAATTGGCGACCAAGCTCTACCAACATTGTTTCAAATCTTGTTAATTAACTTTAGCAGTTTATTTTCTATTTAACATCATAGCACAAAGATATATTTATCTTTATAAATTTAAATATCACGTCTTCTCATTATATGTCTTGGTAATTAAATTAAAAAGTTTTTAATAAAAATTATACCACAAAACCTAAAAATACAACCTACGTACTACAATTTTTATTAAAAACTTTTTAATTTAATTACCAAGACATATAATAAGAAGACGTGATATTTAAATTTATAAAGATAAATATATCTTTGTGCTATGATGTTAAATAGAAAATAAACTGCTAAAGTTAATTAACAAGATTTGAAACAATGTCCATAGAGCTTGGACGCCAATTCAGACCACCTTGTGCCAGCCAATCCGAATAATTCATTCCTGACATTTATGTGTCCTTTCATTTCGCTTATCTTTATTTTGTTCCTTTTTTAGAATGAAAATAGAGTAAATAAATGTAATAAAAAAAAAAATAATAAAACAAAACAAGCGTGTGAATACTTACTGACGTTTGTTGTTTCCTTTGTTTACCAAGCATTTGTACAATTCCAGTATAAGGATACAAAATAAGTTGCCCTGACAATCCGCTAAAAGCTCCTGTGCATTTAAAATATAATATGGACTTTAAATTAAGCTGCTCAAATTCCTATACTTATAACATCTAGCATATTAAAACTTATTACATTTAACACATCATACATACCCCTACTATTTATATTCAAATATTAGTGAAATTTATGTTATATTTTTCTTATTTAATTGCCAATATAAATTTTTCAAAACCGTGAAAAATTATAGAAATAAATACGCAAAATAATATTATCTATTATAAGGTAACATATATTTTAGAACCGGTTACTGAGATGTGTGTCAATTTATATTATTTTAATAGTATAGAAAATGTCATTCATACTGTTTAGTGGAACATTTAGCCTTATAACAAAAAGATTTTCTTTATAATAAACTTTATTATTTTATGTTTCATAAATAATGAGGTGAAATATCTTATATTATTATATTTTTATTACAATACAATGAATGCGGTTTAATTCTAGTTGAAGCTGTATTTTTTATTCACAGCTACCAAACAAATAAATAAATAAAGTCAAAGGTTATTCAGGATTTTGAATTTTAAAATTACAGAAATTACTATTAGATGTTTTATCTGCCTTAAAAACATATCATTGATTCATTGGGTTTGTTTGTTTCTATTCTAAAATATACATCTACCTAGCTGACTTACCAGTGTTTAAATCTTATAACCATTGGCTCATGAATTTTACATGCGAGATTTGTAATGGAACAAAAATCCTACTGCTTTGATAATTCCCTCCTGTCTTCTTGTGTAGAGCAGAAAGAACTTGGCCTAGGATTTCTTGAAACCAATCGATAATCTACGAATGATTAAAGAAATCGTTTTCGGCTCTGTGTTAACCTATTCTACGATGTTCTCCATATTCATCTCTCGTAATAGGTTACGCAAGACGTAGTATTGCCTTCTGCATTGTTTTCCATTTATACTCGTTAAATTGTTGGAACCAAGTACATTAGTGCAAGAGTTAATCATGAATGGGATCAGAATGTTCTTAGGATAAAAATATAATCATCTAAACCTTCACGAACCGTTATAACTGTAATTGTGTTTGTGAAGAGAAACGGGAAAATGTGATCGTTGCGATAATCAATACCATTAATAATGAAGTTCTTTATCATGATGTTTTGGTGAAAGTACGCCCTATATATGGTTAATTTATATCATATAATGATAATGTGACCTCTTACACTAAGAGAACAGCGCTTTGAGGTTTTTGAAAAAAAAAGAAGGAATTAGGTAACATATTCTGACCGAAAAAGTATGAGCTAACGGGGGATTTATAAGGCTTCACTAAAATGCACCCAATAAATATAATTCATGTTATAGTTTTATTCATGTTTCCCTAAAATGTTAATTAATATTGAACCGACGTGTAAACTGTCCTAGGGATAGACCGAAACTGAGATTGAATGGTTGCATTAAAACTGATTTAGTTGATTTGGGTTTGGAGAGGCGTCAGTAGATGTATGTAGAGAAAGATTGGTGGTATCGGCATCGAACCTTTGGGTTTACTAAACCTTTATTATGATAATACAGAAATAAATAAAACAAAAATAAATTAGTTTAAATTTATTTTTGTTTTTTTGTTAACTGCACCCCGACCATCTTCTGATATTTTATTATTATTATAAAGTAACATTACAGTATTTATAAGTAACATTTCTACGTTACAAATATTATTTTCATTTACTGTTTTTGTAATAGAAAAAGAATCATTTCATAGTGGAAGCACAGGTTCGACAGTTTGGGTATAATAAGAGATGTTTAGTATCACTTTCAGAAGATTCCGCCAAAAAAAAAAAAAGAAAGAAAGAAAGAAAATAAACTTTTGTTTTTCAATGATTACAATATGTTTCCTATACTTATAGATTCCAAGGTAAACTTTCTTCTCCTGACTTTTTGGGGAAAAGTGAGATATACATCTCGTTGCATCCACGTGATCTTCATTTGTGAATTTTATTGATCCATTGTATATTGATCGTGACTCTTAATATTTCCGATTTACCGCATTACTTACGTTTCGGGTGGAGCGACGACGTGCTTTTAGTTAGGCTAGACGTTAGAGTTTTGTTGTGACCAGGAAGGGCCGAACTGGTAGGACGATTAGATAGGGACAACTGGTACAAAAAGAGGCAGTCCTTCGAAAGGGAATGTAACCTCATGCCCTAGCAACTCAACTACTGCCCTACTGTCTAGGCAGTTATCTCACCCCAATTTTTGATTACTTTAATAAAAACTAGGTATAATTACTAGTCAAATTTGATGAGTCTGCCAAGTATAGGTAGGGGGAATAAAAAATGGCGGCTGTTTTAAAACCTTACAAAAACATTAATTTTTCATTCGGAGCTCTATATCTTAAAAACTACTTACAGCAATATAAAATCTAAAAGAACGTTATTTAAAGAAGAGTAAATTTTCTGAAATATTAGCCCTTAATGAGCTATTTACGTCCAATAGTTCTCGAGATATAGCTTTTTAAAAAGCAAAATTTCTTAAAAATCTACTGAAAGATTTGTAGTTAGTTAATTTATTTTGAGAAATCTATATCTCAATAACCATTCGACTTACCAATGTCTATTAGCACTCAAATTAAAGCTACATAATTGTACTATAAAGAAGTATATGACCTTTATCTTGGTAGGAATAGTAGTTTTCATGATATTTGCTAAAATAAATTGATTTATATTTTTTCGGACAATAAGTTCGATTTATGAATAATTTCATTTCAGAAACCATTGGACGTACAGATGTCTGCTTTTTTTAATTGCACGCAAATTAAAGCTAGTTAAATTTACTATGAAACGGTCAATAATGTTAACCATTGTAGGGATAGTTTTTATGATATTTGACAAAATAAACTCACAAAATGTTAATTTCTAGTTGTTCGTATAAAATGATTGGATTTTTGAAAACTATATCTCTAGATCCATTAGACGCACATATGTCTGCCAACACTCAAACTAAAGGAAATTTAACTTACAATAAAGTAATTTATGACACTTATCTTCGTAGGAGTAGTAGTTTTTATGATATTCACACATTGGCAAATGCTAATTTGTCGGAACAACTATAAATCAATTTATTTTAGCAAATTTCATGTAAACTATTACTCCTACAAAGATAAACATCATAAACTACTTTATAGTCTATTAAACTAGCTTTAATTTGAGTGCTAATAGACACCTATACGTCAAATGGTTTTTGAGATATAAATTTTTCAAAATAAATTCACTAACTACTGACTTTTAGTATGTCCTATACAACATTTTTATGAAATGTTACTTTTTAAAAAGCTTATATCTCGAAAACTATTTAACGTTAATAATTCTGTTAGGGCTCATATTTTAGCAAATTTACTCATCTTTAAATGATGTTCTCTTTGGTTTTCCTGTGTTGTTCCTACTTTTTAAGATATAGAGCTCCAAATGAAAAATTAGTTTTTTTATCGCTTTGAAACAGCCGCCATTTTTTATTCCCCCTACCTATACTTGGCAGACTCATCATTTTTGACTATTAATTATACATAGCTTTCATTAAAGTAACTAAAAATTGGGGGGGGGGGAGGGGAGGAATAACTGCCTTTTTTCTCCTCTTGGGCTCTTGTACTATAGGGTGTCCCTAAATATCCACTCTTATGATTACCGACGTCAACATTCCTAATCGCATAACATCAATTAATTAAAATACCGTTTTTGAGGTATTAAGAAAGTTAATATGATGCATTTGTTACAAAAAACATATAATGCGGTGCGCGTATCACAATTTTCCTTACCGCCTTTGAAGGCGAAAATTTCGAATATTTTTAATTTTCCTATTGTTATAAAAATTCATATTTAAGAGTTTCTCAAGGTGCAAATAACAACTTAATTCCTGCAAAGAATACTAGAGTTGAACAAAGTACGATGTAATAAAGCCATGTATTTAGATTGCGATCAAGAGGAAAGATCGGACTGACTCGGCTGTCTCCGATATTTCAGTCTCATACTGCTTTCGATGTTGTTTCGTTAATTGTTCACTTAAGTACGGTAGTTGATTAGGAGGTGAATGGACAGGATGAGACTTACGGGTGCCAGGCCTTAAGTTCTCCAAGGATAGTAACCTCGACCTACAGGGTCCTATTCCTGTAGGTACGAAGGAGCGTAGCCAACCGTCGGGTCCTGCAGGAAGGTAACTTCGTTTTATCGGGTACTATTCGTGTAGATACAAAGGAAGGACGAGATATTCAGAGAGGGCAGAGAAATAAAAGACAATATCCATTTCTAAAAAGATGATCCACTATGAAAATTGTTACCCTCCGCCTCCGAGGGAGGTGTTTCTCGTGAAGCGAGATTTGTCACTGGGACCTAACAACTTTGGTCTAGTCTACTCTCTGGGCTATTAAATGCCATCAATATGTTTTACGTGTAAGACGTTAGCTTTCAGTGGATTAGCAGATTCTATTGGAATCAGTTTATTGGAAGACTGATCTACATGACTATAATAAGGCCTGTCTGGATATACATAGCTAAGGCTTGGGACTCCACTAAACCATTGAATTCCTCTCCTATCCAATCCTTACAGACCAAAATCCTTAATGAACCTTACTTTGTCATAAATCAAGTCATCCATCAGGACCTAATGTTCCATACATTACTGATTTGGCCTGAACCAGATACCAGTCCTTCTATGATAAATTTTCCAACTTCTCAACCCACTTGTTTTAACCTGGCGTTTCCTTCATTACTTGATAGTTCTAGGTATCTGAAGATGGCCTCGAGATCTTCTCCTCTAGAAATGTTATTGGAGTTCTATCAATGGGTTGATTCTCCACATGTTTATATCATGTCATTTTATAACTAACAGCAAATTTACTGGTTTTATATATTTTTATACAATTGTAAATATCAATAAATAAATTATTA
>NW_027105728.1:92467-95755 GCF_000696795.3 Halyomorpha halys
AATCAATTTAATAAATTTATAAAAGAACTTAAGAAGTACAGAATGAACTTAATTAAAAATAAGAATGTAATATAACTAAATGACTAATCTTAGTAATATATACTTGTATAATTAGGTTTATTTGATATTTAATGAAAACTATATATAATAAGGTATTCACCTAGTTTTATTTTTTATATATTAGTTATTATTATATATTTACAAGACAAGTTGTTCAGCTAGCTTCTTATTGAAATCAAGTTATTTTGCATATTTTATATTTATCATATTTGCATATTATTTTACAGTTAATTATAAATTTCTTTTTTTAGTTTGGAAGGATTGAAGCTTATGATGTAGGTAAAAGATTAAGAGAACGTTACGGTGCGTTCGTTGGCGATAATTACAAGGCAAAAGAGTTCCGAGCGTACACTACTCTTATTGAACGTACGATGATGTCTGCCCAGCTTGTCTTAGCATCGTTCTTCCCACCAACGGGTTACCAGGAGTGGAATAATCAGCTCAACTGGCAACCAGTTCCTGTTTATCCTGAAGAGATTGTAAATGTAAGTATTATTTTATCATCAAATTTTTATTTCAATTAAAAAATTAAATTTAAGTTTTCCTTTGAATTAGGTATTAAGATTCTTCTCAAGAATTTAAAACAGCAGTTTTAAAGAATCCTAAATAATGAACTTGATATCATTAGTCAAGACATTTTCAGGTTATCTTTGAAAATTTATTGATTCGAAATTGGAGTCTGGAACCATTTCTAGTAACCAATAATAGTTCCATTCAAGAGTTTATAAACTAATCTTTAACCAAGAACCTTACCTGAGTGGAAGTATAAACTTGAGAAAGTGAATTTCCTAATTACTACCATAAATCTCTATCACACTCATCATGTTCCTGAGATATAGTTTATTTTGTCCATTTTTTATGACTACTAACAATGAAAGAAGGTTAATTATTTTAAATAAACAAAATTAAAGGTGAAATTATTAGATGTTGAGGGACATGGTCAGTGAAGCAAGTCCTGATAAGAAAAACATATTTTTTATCGAGTTTCAATGTTTCGTCTTGAATTGTAGATCTTCTTAAGGACAATTGCTTTAGAAGCTCCAAAACAAGTTTCTCCAACATCATACATTTTCTGCAATACAATATTAATAATGTATTTTTTTTATTTTTGAATACAACAAATAAATTTTTCACTTAACTAACTACAAAAATGGTATCTAACAAGATATTTAAATTAAACCAGTTGCTCTTATTGTATCATTTTGTTTTCAGGCAACATCTGGTTGTAGCTGCCCGAGGTTCGCTCTCGAGTTCAAAAACAATGTTAAGAATCTTGTCCCCTCAGACTTCGGCTTTGAAACAGAAGTTGGAAAAATTCTTAAAGAACATTCTGGAGAACCTGATGCCTCGCCCGTTTCCTTGTTCACTAGAGTTTGGGATACTGTTTATTTTCAGGTGCCTATATTTTTAATTTAAACATATTTATTTATACATATGTATTGTTTAAATAGAATAAATTTTATCCAATCTAAATATTAAAACAATCTATATTTCTTTATAATTCCATTGCTTCGGCCAATTTGGCGATCCTCAAGAACAATCTTAATTACAAATTTAGAACATCAATTTTAAATAACTTTATCCAGGCTATTCTGCCCAGGTCTATAATTTTAGTCCAAAATTATCCGGTTTCGTCAATTCTTCACATTAAATTAAAACTTTTAATCACAGTCAATTTACACTATTATACTTTATAACAACAAACAATGCAAATGATTATTGTGATAAAGTATAATAGTATAAATTGACTATGAGTAAAAGTTTTAATTTAATGTGAAGAATTGACAAAATAGGGTAATTGTGGACTGAAATTATTGGTCTGGGCAGAATAGTCTGTTGGACTTACAAAGAAATATAGATTGTTTTGAAACAAATTGAATAAAATTTATTTTATTTAAACAATAATTACCAATCTCAAGAATTAAATTATATATACATATAATACATATGAAATATTTAATAGGTTGGCTACCGAAAAAGGGATAGGATACAATTTGCAGTATTTTTTAGGATGCCAATTACAAGTTATCTAATACAAGTTAAATACAAGATAACTCGTTAGCATCCTACACAAGAATGCAAACTATAGATTATCTCATTGTTGGCTGCCAACATGTTGATAAACCTATCTTCTGCAGAAAAAAACAGAAATCATATTTCTAAATCTGTAATATTACAAAGAATTAAAAATATTGTGAGCCATACCTCCAACTTTGCTATACATAATGATTATAAAATGCTCTTAGAAAATTTAAATGTTTAAAAAAATTTTAAGCTTCTTTTTTAAAAAAAAATAACTAAATTTATTTGTTTTTCTAATGTTCTTTTTATATCTAGGATAGAGCGAATCTCCCGATCCCTGACTGGCTCAAACCTATCTACCCTGAGAAAATGGCTAAATCAGCTGTGAGGTATCTTAAATTATACTTAGCTGGTTCAAGAATTCAAGAGTTACTCGTACAAGGTATTGTTACTAATTATATTAAATCACAATTCTTCTAAAGTGAAACTTCTTTAGGCACGGTAGAACAAATTGGCCTAGATCAGATGAAAACTACTATACTTCCCCTTCTTAATAAATAAATTGTATAATGTTGAAATTATTTATAGTGGTTCACCTTATACCTCACCTCATAAATGTGGAATAAGGATGGATTTAAAAAAAAAATTGTTCTCTACATGGTGTATAAAAAAATTTTTAAAAGCTAAAAAAAAAATCAGTTTTTTTTTAATAACTCTAAAACTATATATCTTCTGTAACATCATAGCCATTCATTTGAAAGATTTTGAAATTCTCTAAAATGTAAAATTAAAATGGTCTCATTTGAACCAGTATTGGCTAAGTTTGTACTTTAGATTCATCTGTGTTTTGTAAATATTCTTCAAAGGTTTCCATAGAAATGGTTTTTCTTTATATGTTAAGATAAAAGAACTGAAACCACTCACTTACTAAATATGGAATATGTCTATGCAGCTGAAATTATTAATGGTGGTTCTCTTTATGCTGTGTAAGTTCTGTTAGCCTGAGGCCAGGAAAATTTGGTTGTGTTTAAAAAAAAATTTCTAGAACCTAAAAGTAAATTCATTCTTTTTGAATTACTAGAAAACTCTACATCTGTAACATTATAGCCACTCATTTAAAAAGTAATTTCATTGTGGAAATTGAAAACAAAAATTATCTAAATTGGACCAGTATTAGCTAAGATGGAAACCCGTTTTACCTATATA
>NW_027105728.1:95805-112091 GCF_000696795.3 Halyomorpha halys
GTGGGTACTAACTCCTTCATATATATATATACTTTTTTCTTTCATTATTAAGCAGCATTATTTATATATTTTAATACATATTTTGTAATGCATTTACACATAATATCAGGCATCCATAGTTTTTTTCATAAATTCTTATTGGCCTACTCCATGTTGTTTTCTCTGTGTGCTACCATTATTTGAAACATTTACCAAAATATTTTTATCTTATTTCATTTGTCATAAATCCATAATTTCTATCTTAGAGAATGAATTAAAGGAATTTGATGAATAAAAGAGATATTTCATTTACTTCAGAGAAATTTCCCTCAACCAAATTCCATTTCCAAATCCTGAAATAATAAAACTGTTTTACCTTAGACCCTAAGTAGTTTCACTTTTAAAGCACAAGAATTGCAGTTATATATATTTTTTTATTACGATTGTTTTCAAAACAATATTACTTTTTAATTATAATTTTGTATTCATTTTCTCTTTTTATAGATCCTTTTGGAAGAGCTATTACCAAATTTTTCACAGAAAGTCCAAGGAAAATGGAGCTACATTCGTTGCACGACATTCACATTATGAGCCACTTTATGCTCTTGGATATTGAATATAATTCATTTCCCAAACCCGGAAGCGCTATCGCTATTGAGCTTCACGAGAAGAATGGTGGAGAATACATTGAAGTGAGTATTGAAAGATATAAGAAATATTTAGCTTATTAAAAATTTGTAATAATGGAGCCAAGTCAACTATGAAAGGTGTAAAATGGCAAGAGTCTAGCCAAAAACTACTTAAGAAATTCCAAATTAGCGCTTTTAAATGTACAGTCAGAGAGAGAAATATTATTCTCAAATCTCTAAGTCGAATCCAAAACCAGAGATGTGTCACCGGTTTTAAACTTGATATTTCATAGTAAATCCTGTTCCCTGATGTATTCATCTTCAAAATTTACCCCCTTAACATGGAATAGAAACCAAGACATAACTCATAATTAAAATTACAATAGGACACCTATATTTTTTTTTATATTACTGCACTTATCCCCTCTCTCAAATAGACAAAGTCAGATCACCATTGTTTACATTGTGGGTTGGTCGATAAAGTGTGAACAGCTCTATTTACAATGTTTCATCCTTATACTTGATTCAGAGATTCCGTAAATCAAAATTGATTTTCAGGAAATTTGATGACTTAAGAAATTCAATATCTCAAGAAACTAATTTCTCAAAAATTTGATAACTCGGAGTTTAATCGATCTCCCTTCAACTTCGACTTGGTTTTAATTGAAACGCATCAGTTAAAAATAATCCTAAAGTTTTTTGGTCAAATAGAAGAATAATTTAGGATATTGTTCAAGCAAAATTACGCCAATGCCTCAGAAAATCGCATCTACTGTAGTCGTAACAGAGGGGTGCTTTATGTAGTGAAGTGCTCCATCAAATGCAGCCTAGAAACACCTAATGCTTTCTTTTTTCAAAACCATTTCAGTAATCCACTGATCATCTAAATCTCATCACTGTAATCTTTATATAATTAAAGTTTATTTTAAAAATGATTTTATTTCAACCAAAAAATTTATTGATTTGAAATGGGGTAAGTCCCAATCATTTAAGATAATTGATATCACACTATATTATTAAATAGTTATAAAAGGCACATTATTCTTGTAAACATGTTTTCTTATTATTTATGTCATTATTTTTTCAGGTTTATTACTGGCCAACTCCGAATGAAAAATTTCCTATCCAGATGAAGATGCCATGTGGTATGAGCTGCCACATCTCGGAATTGATCGATAGGTTTAAAAATTTTGAAGTGGAAAATTATGATGAACTTTGCAATGATGGAGACGGAAGCGTACCATCGCATGTCCTTGAGTTCAAATTGAACATTTAAACATTTAGGTAATTATTTATTCCCTTTGGTTATTATCATAATTTTAGTTCTTTCTCTCATTCATATTTGTTTTTTTTGTTTTGTTTTTATTTGGTTTATTAGCTGGACCACTACTAGTCACTTATATTTTACAATTATAATCATTAATAGTACTAAGGTTACCCATAGTAACCTATGGTTACTTCCGTATGGTTACTCCTTGTTACTTCCGTAATATTCCCCCACTTTGATTATTTCTGTGTGGTTTACAGGGATGTCTGTGGGGATCTTGAAGCAAAATTAAAACGGTTATTTAATTGCTTTGTACGATTCATTTTTGGGGTTTCTAAGGACGCCACTGTCACCCGATTTTATGAAGAGTTGAAGTGGCTTTACCCCTCCTTCCGTCGTAAATATTTCCTTGCTTTCCTTAATAATAATATTTATATATTTATTATTTATTTATTATTCCTTTATTATAATATTTCCTTCCTTCCTCCTCCTTCCTTTTATCAAGTTATCCAATCCCGCCGTCCATTGTACATCTCTGATATCCTTCAATTTAAATCCTCAGTGCATTCCCGCAATACCCGCTCATGGCCTTCAGACTTATATGTATCTGCACATCGAACCGCAGCCTTTGGTAGATCTTTCCTGATTCATTCCTCTTCTCTATGGAATTCTATTCCCTCCTTTATTCATAGTTCTAATACCCTTCCAATCTTCAAATCACGTATCTTCGACTACCTTCTGTCCACCCAATTCTGGAAGAATAACAATTGAAAGTTTCAAATAAGGTTTATATATTCTCTGTATTTTATGTTTCAGAATTTCATTCATACTTGTAAATATGTATATTAGCTGAAATTGTACCTTTTCATTTATTATTTTTAGTTTAATTGTATTTGATTTTTTTTTTTTTTTTTTTTTTATTTGTTCTATTCTTATTTTATATATTCTGTTAATTATTATTGTTCATTTTTATCTTTTCAAATTCATTATTTTATTATATTTTAATTTCATTTTTATTTTGTATTTTACTCTAAGGCTCTAAAGCCTAATTTTGATGCCTGGATATTATTCTAAGGGGTCAATCCCAGAATAAATAAAGAATATTATTATTATTAAGGTCTAAAAAATCATATTCTTACAATTTTATTGCAACTTAAATTTGATTTCTATTTTATTTTTTATTTCAAGTTTTCCTCAAGCAGCCAGTACTATCCCTGAGTCGCACATTTCATCTCACCTTTTCTGAATAATTTTTTCATAATTATTCTAGACATCTTCGTATTACTCATTTGTTTTATTTTTTGTCCATTCATCTCTTTGTATTGGTGCACATAAATAGATACTATATGTATATAAATATTTATATAAAAAGTGACTGTATTAAATTAAATCTAGTCTTAGGAGATAGACTGATAAAGAGAATATTTATACATATATTTCAACAAAAATTAGTTTTGTAATTTGAGAAATATTATTATAAGTACAATTGAGATGAAATTTTAGCAGAAATATTTTAAACATTTTATGTTTTTTTTAGCTTTAAGATATATGTTCTCATGTGAGCACATAACTATTTTTTTATTGATGGAACAGTTTTGTAAACCTTATAGGTTCTATAGGGATTTATAAGTTAATATCATATCATATAACTTCATTTATATGATCATTATTATTATCAATTTTTTCTGAAAGTATTTTGATTATGTGGGCAAATGATTCTAATACAACATGATTTTAACTGTAAAATTGTATTTTTACTAGTTTTATGTATTTATTGTTTGCTGAGATTTTTTTTTATTATTATTATTACAGAACTACTTACACTGAAATAAAAAGCAAAACATTAAGTGTAAGACGAAACCCATCAATAAGTTCTTGATCTCCTTAATTATACACAATGTGTGTTTTATGTCAATATTATATATTTTTAATGTTATATTAAAAGATTAAGAGTAGGTAATGAGTTATTTTTCAGGAATAGAAGAGTTTATCTAGCAAAAAGTCAGATGATTTCTATTTTTAACAAATATCAATGAAAGTTCTTATTTCTTGATTGCAGTCAGCCATTAGGTGACGTTATAAAGTTTTATTATTTAAATTTTATTTACTGTTGAACTTTACTGCAGTACAAGGCGATGATATTTATTGACTTATTTATGATTAAATTAAATAAACATGTGACGTTGATGGCTCAGTAAAATTAAAGGATAGATTAGAAAAATTATGTTAATATTGCAATAAGAAAACTATTTTTGTAATTGTTCAGAAACCATCTGCACAAGACTTTTCTTATTATACTACTTACGATTTTATGTATATGATATTAAATACATGTTTTTAAATGAGATGTATTTTTTTTTTCTTTGTTTATTCTTTCCTAGTTGAAATCTGCAGTGTTACTTAAACCTGGACACTGTTTAAATAATATACTGAAAGTAATGTACTGTACTTATAGTATAGTAAGTACTATCATAGTAAGAGTTCTCTTAACTTGCTGGGAACAAATTCTGTTCTTAATCATTCATAATAAAAAGGCAATGACACATAATGTTCAAACCTTTAGAGTTTTCATTGCATTCTCTAGCTTTTGGAATAATCTAAACTTTCACTCTAGTGTTTATTTTCATGACTCTTCACTATTAATTTGTTTCTAAGCATTAAAGTACAGTATATTTTTCGAGGGATTTTCTCCTTAATATGACAAGTGTTAGGCTTATGAAGATTACCTACTCAATGTTCTACCCTTTGGTTCAGTTTCAGAAATCAGATAATTTTATCTAAAAACGGCTAGAAAAATATCCAAAATTCAATAAAGCTCTGTTCCCAGAAGAAGAGTTGTTCTATAACACTGATAAGATGAAATATTTAAGAGGTACGATTCACACCTCAAATATGCATGACTTTTTCTGGTTTCGATCAGAGGGGAAATATATAGTGAGGTTTTTTCCCCAAATTTTTTTTTTCTGATCCCTCTAAAACAGAAAATAAATTATTATTTGAAGAGAACATAATTCAAACTGAATACTATCTTTTTCTACGGTCGGTATTTAAAGGCCTGAGTGAAATATTTATCTATGTATTGAGTTGCTCATTCTGTGGAAGCTCTTACTATAATATTTGAAGGTGTGGGGCCTCCGCAGAATGATTATGAACAAATAAATAATAAAATTAAAACGATTAAATCGGACTTAGTCGGGAGGAACTTCTTAGGAATTCTCAAAGGTCATTCTACAGTTTAAGGATGCTCCCATTGGTGGTAAAGGATAGTTGAATTAGTTGGTTCGGCTAGGTTGTAAGGAGTACTGCGTCAAGAATGATCTTGGATTTGGGTTTGGACAAGCATAATGTACAGATGTATTTTGGAACGATTGATAGTATCAGCATCAAATCTTCGATTATAATAATAATAAAAACTTAGTGAACCTGAATGTTCGATGCTGATACTACCAATCGTTCTTTATATACATCTGTCCAGTGGAGCCTCTCCAGAACCAAATCTACTAAATCAGTATTAGGGTAATCCTCCCATCTATATTTTGCTCTACTGTTTACCCATCAGATCAGTGTTTATTACCATTTTAGGGTTCCACTAACATTATGCACCATGTTATTCGCACAATGCTACAACATGTACTATACTTTGCACCAAATTTTGGATTTTTTTTTATTCTGCACTTATGATCTACTTATAACAAGAATAAAGGTATAGGGAGCCCAGGTTCAATGCTGATACCACTATTCGTTCTATACATTGATCGGTCCAGTGATGCCACTCCAACCCTATTCTATTAAATAAATCAATCTTACTTCAATCCTCCCATGTAGGAGTACATTTCGGTATATCTACCGGATGTTTAACCGTCGGTTTAGTGTTTATTAAAATTTTTCGGGATCTATTCGTTACTAAGTCCTACAATCCTACATGCCCACCTTATTCGCCACAATGCTATAACCTGAATTATATTTACTGAGTGCAGTTCCCTCAATTGAGCCTTGTGCAGCCTTCTAAACTCTCGGGTTAACTGATATTTTTATGGTCTGATATTTTACATAATACTTTATTTTCGAAAACCTTAAGGCGATGTTTTTCTTTTAGTGTAAGAGGCCACGTTTCACATCCATAAAGGACAGTGGGAAGGATAATAGTTTTGTAAATTTTCAGACACAATGCTTGAGCTAAGCAGTTCCGAAATTAAAAAACAAATTTCCCACCTTTAAACTCGCTTTTATTTCCTCATTAATTTTGTTTTTTCTAGTTAGCACAGAATCTAAATACTTAAACCTATCTACCTGTTCAAATGTACTTCCTCCTATATCGATTAGGTCGAGTCATAAGTAACTTCCTATACAGCTAAGGAGAATCTATTGTTAGTATCTACCAGCTATGAGTCATCATTGCAGCATGTTTTTGTTTTCACTGGATAGACGAGGCTTAATTTAATCTTTTGGCAACTGTTTCATGTGATATGCGTTACGTTACACTGTTTTGTTTTTTTTAAACCTCAGAAATGGGTTTTTTTTTAATAGAAAACCTTCAATTCTGGAGATCAAGTCAGGCAAGCTGTCGAAAACTTGTTCCAGTCCAAACTAATCACATTTTACAAGGAAGGAATTATTGATAAACTGCCAGGAAGATGGGAGAAGGCTATAGATAATAGTGGTGAATATATAATAAGTTAATATAATTTTGTTATTTAATCAGGGAAAAATAAATGTCTGATAAAAAAAAGGAAGTTACTTATAACTCACCATAATATATCACCGAGATTGCTTGGGGTATAATAATACATGTTAAAATGAAACTTTTTCTTTTTTTTCTTCACAATAGCTTACTAAAAGTTAAATAAAACAAATATAATAAAATAGAAATTACTACATAAAAACTAAATAATTTCGAATTCTCCTAAATGTCACTTTGAAAAAATCAATTTAGAATTTATTTCAAAAAGTGAATTTGTTTGTGCTACAGCACCTGGACTGTGGCATAACAAAAATTAATTTTACATAAGATATAATCGGTGAGTCACAAGAACAATTGCTATACGATATGAGTGAATCAATGAATAAATACTGTGACTCATTCATATTGTCAATTAATTTTAAAAACTACTTGATTTAAAAGGAAATTCGATTGGCAACGATCCCGTTTTATCCACAATTGCATTACATTTCTTAAAAGAACAAACATTTTATTCATTTATAAAAGAATATGTGATCCCCAGATTGGCGCTTTGTGGCGCATTATGGCGCTTCTTGATCCCAAGTAATCATGGATGATGAACAACAATCAGGATATTTTCTAACGATATAATAAATAAATACAATAGAAAAAAAAAGGTTTAAATAAATCATCATAAAGACAACACTGTGCGATTAATATAATGTTTTTATTTTATAACATGCCACAATGATTTGATTGTTTAACGTACATAATTAACAAAGATATGATTTTGCTTAAACCGTTTGCACTATCACTTAACTTTAATAGAATAAAAATGAAACAAATAAAAATAAATAAAGTAGATAAAAAGGAAGAATTTCAGAAGTATTAATATATAAAACAAATATTTTATTAATGGTTATTTTGGAATGCTTTGTATTTTTTGAGACAAACGTCACTGCAAATGACATCCGTTGATATGCTCTGGGTTGCTTGAGGAAAATCAAATAAGATGGTTTTTGGTGGGAGTGCACTTGACATGGATTATTGTTCGAGTGCATTGTGGAAAAACACAGCACTTTGTCACGTGTCATAGAAAAAAAACACTTAGGTTCTGATAAACGTCTAATTTTAATTTATAAAAACGTTTTCGTAAATTATAAGCTAGAGTTTCTTTTCGAAAGTTTACAAGCAAAATTATAATAACGGCTTATTATAAACCGAAGGTTCGAGGCCGATACCACCAATCGCTGTCTTCATCTGTCCAGACCCAAATCTACTAAATCAGTCTTAACGCGTCCTCCGACCTACGTTTCGGCCTACCCCTTGGACGTTTATTCATCGGTTCAGTGTTTACTAACTTTTTAGGATTCTGTTCGTTACTAAGTCCCACAACCTTACACGCCCTCCTATAACCTGAATTACATTTACCGAGTGCAGTTCCCTCAAATTGGCGTAGTGTAGGTTTCTAAATTCTCCTTCCTAAATCCTTTTTCGGTCCGAATATTTTACACAATACTTATTTTCAAAATCCTTAAGGTGCTATTTCTCCCTTACTGATAGAGACCACGTTTCGCATCCATAAACCACAGTGGGAAGGCAAATAGTTTTATCAATTGTGACTGTTTAGAGTTTATGAACATAGTTATATTTAATTTTATAATTTCTTTGTCCTCAACCAATAATATCAAATCATCACCATGCCCATACACCGGTATTTTACCTCCTAAAGTTCAACCCTTTTCGATATGCATCACATTTTTAATATCGTATTTTAGTGCTAGATTAAATAAAATAACAAAAATTAAATAAGATATCAAAATATCATTGTTGATTATATATGTAAATTAAAGAATCAAAACATCGTGGCATACCATGTTATTTAATCTAGCATTAAAATACGATATTAAAAATGTGATTTATACCGAAAAGGATTTAACTTTAGGTGGTAAAATACCGGTGTATGGGCATGCTGATGATTTGATATTATTGGATGATTATTACTGTGCTTAAATAAATCAGGTACAAGTAATAAATGTAAACAGTTCATTTGATAAAAAAGATCATATTTATTTATTTTTTTTATAACACAGAGTATATTAAAGGATGTCATTTGCAGTGAAATTTTCAACAAATACAAAGTGTTTCAAAATAACCCTATAAATATAATCTTACACTTATAAATAATATAACTGTTAGTAAAATGACGCAAATTCATAACGAACTAGAGCTAGAAACTGTACAACACACCACACGGAGACACATCAAATTCTTTGACAGTCTCCCTGTTTCCTTCAATCCAGTATTCCAATCTATCACCCCATCTCCCCTTCCTGGGAGGTGGCAGGGCAAGGAAGGTTCCAAAAACCCTATCAACATCACCTTATAACTCCTTCTGATGCACCCCCTTCCCCTCCTCTCACACTTCTCTTCGACTTCTGACTGTTTTCTTATTATTTTATCATTATCTATTGTCTTTAATAATAACTGTTTTTTATTTCTATCTTCTAAACGAAAATTAACAAGAGGAGGCCCCTCACCTCCGGATTCTTTCTTTAATAATAGGACCATACAGAATGAACATTTCACAATTAATTGATAAATATTACAGGTAACCTTAAAATACCAAGGTTAGTAAAAGGTAATACTCAACACGATTTATTCTTTTTTCCCATAATAAAGCATTCACTAATTTATTGTTTTTTCTGTTTTAGAGGGATCGAAAAAAAAGAAGAAAAAAACGCTGCTTTCTATAGATCGTTCATTATCCGATCCTCATGCTTACGGAACTCCATCCTTTCCAACATTCGTAGGTCCAATACCCTCCCTACCTTTAAATCCCGCCTGTTCAATCATTTCATATCCATTCAGACCCCAAAAAATTGTATATAGATATATATGTATATAAATATATGTAAATATGTATATAAATTATTATATCGTTCTTAATTATTTTTGCATTATGTTTTTTTTTTATTTCTAACCAATTAAAATTAGAAAGTAACTCATAATTCTTTTTTATAATGACTATTTATTTTCTTTGTATTTTTTTAATGTATCTCTGAGGCTCCTCAGTCCACTTCTGTCTTTCTTTCTATATCATTTTAAATGGACTCGTCCTAGAATAAATGAAGTATTATTATCATGACAATAGAATAAAAATGAAAAAATAAATAAATAAAGACGATAAAATGGAAAAATTTCAATTTGAGGTCATTTGATCTAAAGGAGGCTGCTTAAATAACTGCACTGTCACGATGTTCCTAGAGAGAGTAGGGAAAGGTGTTTGCCCTCTCCAAATAATGAAAACCCAAAAAGTTGAGGACTTTGTGTTGAACATTATTCATAGTTACTATTATATTCAAAATTTCTTATAAAGGAAATTAAGAGTGGTAATTTTTCAAGAAATGATTTTCCATATAAAAGGGATAATTTCAGGGAATTTGTTTATTTATACAATGGCTCCACAGCTCTAGAAAGACTTTGGCCTCTGAGACTATCTTCAGCGGTTTGTCTCCTCCATCTCTTTACTCCAGTTATTTTTCATGGTTTCCACTATTCTTTAAATAACCGAATTACTTTTCACCTTCTCTCCAAAAACAAAAATCAAGAGAAAATTTTACATTGCCATTCTGACTAATTATATTCTTCAATGATTTCTACAGCAAGATTTCATTTCCATAGTTTTTATCATCCAGATACTCAATCTTATTCTCAGTTTACTGTTTATTATTGTTCATTAAACTATTTGGTCCTTATGAGGAAACCTTAAAAGTCTCGATGCCTATCATTATAGCATTACAAGCCTACAATATAGTGCTAAATAAAAATAAACTGAAGAATAGGGAAAAAAATCCTTGACTCGTTTTGATTAGTTCTAGACACCCGTAGTTTTCTTCGAGCATGCGTTTGTCTTAATATGTATGCTTAAATGTATTTTTATCCCTGTTCTGCAGAAATGCAATATAAAGTCCAAACTGCAAACTATTAGTGCAATTCTCTCGCTGATATCAGCTGCATTCTGAGAAACACTAGAAAAAAAATCCAAGATACAGGAGCACGATAAAATAACGTCACTCAGTTCCCACTCGACCACTCCCATCTCCGGCGTTCTATGGAGAGGCGTTTCATCGCTCTGTTCTTCTTGTTAGGCGTCTTGGTCTTCTTTGCCGTCACCTTCGTCAGGAACCCGAGAGCAGCACCGACCCTCAGGAAGGCATTCGTAGTGAGTGAAGGCTGCCTTAATAATATTCAGCCTAAAACAGAAAAAAATCAAATGAGTTTTATCAAGGAACTAGAGTTTTTTTTTAAATATATAAAGATTGTTATGAATCAAAAATATTATGTTTAAATAATTAAATCTACATTAACTTTTAAAATAACTCATTTTTTTCACGGTTTGTGTTGAATAACTTACAAAATAATATATAATTTGAATTCTTGCTTGGGAATAGTTTATTTTTATCAAATATAATAAAAAATATCCATTAAGTCTCAACCTGTTCATATTCTTATTACTCCACTCCTACGTTTCGGCCCTTCTCAAGGATAACTTATTCTAAATATCAAAGCTAGAATGTTGTCTAAAATTTTCAGGCTATTATGCCTTTGTCAAATTATATTTTAGTTTATCGACCTATATCTTAGCTAACCAATTCACTTTTTCTAATATAATTATATTTTAGTTTATCGACCTTTCTCTTATCTAACCAATTCACTTTTTCTAATATAATTATATTTTAGTTTATCGACCTTTCTCTTAGCTAACCAATTCACTTTTTCTAATATAATTATATTTTAGTTTATCGACCTTTCTCTTATCTAACCAATTCACTTTTTCTAATATAATTATATTTTAGTTTATCGACCTTTCTCTTAGCTAACCAATTCACTTTTTCTAATATAATTATATTTTAGTTAATCGACCTTTCTGTTATCTAACCAATTCACTTTTTCTAATATTATTATATTTTAGTTTATCGACCTTTCTCTTATCTAACCAATTAACTTTTTATAATATCATTACATTTACATTTCTAATATAACTCTATTAACTTATAAACCTGATTATGTGGTTATATTAGAAAGTTTAAAGGTAATTATATTAGAAAAAGTGAATTGGTTAGCTAAGAGATAGGTCGATAAATTAAAATACAATTTGACAATGGCAGAATAGCCTGCATATTTTATGGCAACAATCTAGCCGTGATATTTAGAATAAGTTTAGGAGTGGAATAATAATAAAATAAACAGGTTGAGACTTAAGGGATATTTTTTATTATAATTGATACAAGATAATAATATAGCTTAAAAAACTACTGTGAGCTATATTTGATTTTTGGTCTTGTAAATTATAATTAAATTAAGCAATTCTTAAAACAATTGAACAAATCTGGTATGGTGAGCGCATCAAAATTTTCACTTACAAAGGCAGATGTATGGTTTAATAAATTTTAATTTTTTTGTTGCTGTAAAAATTCGTATTTTTGGATTTATTGAGGATCAAATGATGAATTTCAATGTGGATAATACCTAGCTGATATTAAATATAGCTTGATTGTACATTTATATATTGAGTATAATCAAATTAAATTTCAGAACAATCCAAAGATATTTCGGTTGTTTTTCGATGGCTGTGAATAAGATATATCCATAGATTCTATTGGCATTATATATTTGGACAACGGATATAAGTATTACTTCTTTTGATTTTTCATACTGCCTTCTACAGAATTAAAATAAATCTGAAATTTAAAATAAATTTATTTATTGACATTTACAACTGTATAATGCCTCTAGTAAATTTATGTAGTCATGATGGTATGATACAAGCATGTAGAGAAACTACTCATTGAAAGCACTCTAAAAATATTTTTACTTAGAAGCTCTCGAGGCCTCCTCCTTTTCAGTCGCCTCGGTGGATTGTCAGGAATGGAAGAGGAAGCAAGGTTAGAAACTAATGGGTTTGTATGGTTAGGGAGTTTATAATGGAAGGATTGATATCTGGTTCGGGCTAGATCACTAACATATGGAACATTATGATCTTTATGGATGATTTTATTTGTAGCAAACTAAGGAGAATTGAGGATTTTACGAAGGATTTTGGATTGTAAGGATTGAATGCGAGAGGAATTCGAAGGTTTAGTGGAGCCCCAAAGCTCAATTCCATATATCCAGATAGGTCTAGTAAGTGCTGTAATAATCCCGAATCGACTTGCAGTTGGCCGTCTTTTCATTCTTGTGTGAGGATTCCAAGTTAGTCGCTTGTTCAGATGATTTTACAGATTAAAAAAAAATTAGCAATGATGAAAGAAATTGAATTCTATGCAGTGCTTGAAAAACGTATTAGAAATTCTTGTTTTGTTTTTTTTAAGTTATTTAGATAATTATTTACTTCCACTCCTCCAAAAAAGGTGGGACAATTACTTCTTAACCAGACTGTACAAACCTTTTAAAAATGAACTGCCCACCCATTCAATAGGGAATATTTCCCTCCAGAGGGAAATTCAAGGTGTGAATGAGCGTAAGAACGTAATGCTAAAGGAGCAAGAAAAAGTTCTTATTTGGAAACAATTTAAAGGAGACTATTCTTTATTCTTTATTTATTTAATACCAGATCGACCTGGTGGGCCTTACATGGTTAATATAATATATATCTAAAGAGTAGATCAACACTTGAATGTCAAACCTCGGAATTATACCTACGGGAAAATTAGGACCTTAATAGATGTAGAAATATAGGAGAATTAGATGTATTTTAAATATAGGGATTAGATGTACTTTGTCAATTAAGAAATTTTATATCTCCCCTTCAATTTTTTTTTTTTTAATTGATTATTTTTTCTTCTTTTTATCATTCATTTTAAAGAAGTTTCTCATTCCAGATTGTCAGATATGACCAACACAAGGACAACGAAGAATGGCGGTCCGAACCTGGAAACCTAAGCAAGGTAATAATGAATAAAAAAAAACTCAACAACATTATCAATACAACCAATCTTCCTTAATAATATTGATCTGAAATATTTTATGTTAATAATTTAGAAAGAAAAACTTGAGGGTTATAAAATTGGAAGGAAGCTTAGTGTCCGCTACAGGAAGTTCCTCGGATACCACTATAAACCAGAAGAGTTCTCTGCCTACTCGATTTTTAATGTGAACGCAATGGCAGTCGCTCAGCTGGTTTCTTCGGCCATCTTCCCTCCTCCAGGTATCCGTTGGTGGAAAAACGAAAGGAAGTGGCACACAGTTCCAGTTTTACCCGAAACATTCTTCAATGTGAGTTGATGCTGATATAATACATTATTATATTTTAACTAGCTAGGAGAGGATACTACAAGTATCTTACGGATTTTAATGAAACTTGTTAAAGGAGAATCTAGTCCCCCGAAATATTGGGCAACTGTTAATATTAGGGGTCGACGCCCCTCAGGAACTGTGGAAGACTGGGAAGCTGGTCCGTGGAAAATACCTTTTTTGGTCCAAAATGTCCCTCTTGCAAAGAAGAAAACTCAAAGAAATAAACCATCCAAAAATTCAACTATTAGGAAGAGGTGGCACAGGGGTAAGGCGCTGTGCTACATACTCCAAGGACCCGGGTTCGAATCCGGCTGTGGCAAATAATAATTTATTCTGTTACTGTAGCCATGAGTCAAACTGGGTTCTGGAGTACTCCTGGGGTCCATTGAGTCTCATAAAGTCCCTTAATTCCCCTAAAAACAGTACTTCCAGTACTTCCTTACAAAGTAGCCCTGACCCTTCATGGGTTGTAGCAGTTCACATTAAATATACAAGTATTAAGTTTGCCAAAAATTTCAAAAAGCCATTAAAAATAGCGATTTTTGGAAAAATCTGTCGGTTTTAGCAAAAACCTAGTTCAGGTTTGGATTCCATATCCCACTAAAACAGTTTATTTCTGATTTAATGAAAATAAAAAAAGTGTGATAACAATATCAAAAAAACCTTTAAAATACTGAGTTCTAAAATAACATTAATTCATTTCAAAACTGAGCTTATATTTAAATTCTACACTCCAAAAGAAAAGTTTATTCATGATGTAATGAAAATTGAAAAACAAACTTTTTTTTGCCAAAAATCTAGCTGTCTCTTCAAAGATTTTTCAAAATAGTCAATCAGAGGACAGTTTTTCTAAAATGTTTAGGAAAACTATCCATACTTCTGTTAAATTGAGAAATTCAGTTTAAATTGTAGTGAAATTTTATTTCTTCTATCCTAAATAAACTGGTATAGAAATTTTCCTTGATGTCATCAAACATTCAAGTTCACTGAGCTTTATTATCATTTTCCATTTCATCCTAAACTTTATTATCGAATTTCACAACAAAGATCCATAACTCCTGATGTACATAACCTTATCCATGTTATTATATTCTGATCCTTCTGTCTTTTAGATTTCAAGCTCAAAAGAGAAATGTTCATCATTGTCTGCATAACTCAAAAGCTTTTTGTGACTATTTTTCTGAGTTATATCAATTAATCTAATATACTTATCAAGTAGTCAGATTTAATCTACATAGGGTTTAACTTATTCCAGGTTGAACTATAAACATTATAGTTGGTTCTCATTAAGTTTTAATATTAAATAGTTCTTGATTTGTTTTATTCCATATCTTAAATTGTCCCGAAACTAGTTTAATCTGAGAATGATAGCAGTATGTAGTTGAGGGATTCTGCCATAGAAACTTATTATTTTAAAAATTGTTAATCTGTTTATTACACCGAGTATTCAAATAGTTATATGAATTTTGATCTTTTTTTTTTTTTAATAAACTTACAATTAATTTGTATATATTTCAATTATCTATGAGTATTTTATTTTCAGAGGACCATTTGCCCAAGGTTTTATGATGATTTGATGGCAGAGAGGAAAGATTTGAATCTCCCCGGTATGAAAAATGATAGCAATGGAGCAGACTTTGTCCAGGTCTTTATTATATTTAAATCATTATTTGACATTACATTAGTAAATATTTAATTGTAAAAAAATATTTAGTAAAAAATTTATGTTAATGTAAAGTTTCTTGAAAAATTACTCAAATTAAAATTTAAAAAATTAATGATAGCATGTTATATTTACATTTTATTTTTATTTTTAGGATATTGCTGCTAAATCTGTTTATCTTGATGATATGACTGCAATGTTTCTTAAATTCTTTAGATTTCACTCAAGTGTTTTTGGTTTCCAAAGGCATCTGATTGGAGGTATTTTCACAGTATTTATATTTTTATTCATACTTATAATTATACGTAGATGTATTCTCATATAAATTCAAAAATACATAATAGATACACTTAAAAAACTGATTTGTTAAACATTTTAAGTAATTCTCTTAAAACTGTTTTACTTTTATTTATTTATTAATTCAGAGAAGTATATCCGATATGGTCCAACCAGGTGACAACATCTATTGGTCGGTACCAAAATAACATACATAAATGAAATTTACTAGTTACATTTTTGATTATTTGGACACTATGGAGGCTACTACTATTTAAAGGCTATAACAGTACAATATGAATTCAGTTCCAGTTATAAAACTAATAATTCAATTAACAAAATACAACTAAATACAAAATACTAAAATGAAAATAAAGAAAAAAATAATTAAAAGAACCTATGAAGTGAATAATAATAAGAATTTATAATTAATAAATTAATACTAATGATCTAATGAATTCATAATAAGTATGAAGTGAACTTGACTAAAAAAATTATAAAGAATAAAATATA
>NW_027105728.1:116556-154000 GCF_000696795.3 Halyomorpha halys
TTCTTTTTATTTTATTTTTTATATTTTTAAAATTATTACAATATATATAGTTAATTTTAATCGTAATATAATGAATAAAAGTAATTAAGTGAGTTGAAAAAAAACTATGCTGATATGGTCATATGATGAATCAAAATCAGGTATTGAGATTCATAGAAGTAAGAAAGTACTCAGTCAAATATTTCTTCCTTTGAGAAACAATTAAACAGATACAGTACCATATCGTTTGAAGTATGTTATCCAAATCTGTTATTATTGGGTTGTTTGTTAAATTTAGTTTTTTTTCTAATATTTTTTAAATCTCTGTTTTCTTTTCTGAATAAATTACTATTCATAAGTTTTGTAAAAGTAAAATGGTTTAGGTCGTTAAGTAGCAACAATTTTGAAATTGTTTGCTTTATTACTGTGGTGCATTATCGTTTTCAAAATTTGATGTTGAAGATTTGTAAGTTTTGATTAATGACTATCAGCACTGGCACCATATTATTAATTAATCTTAATCTTATGAAGTATATATTATTGTAAAAAAGCAAATAAAATATTTTATCTTAGCATTGCATAACACATTTTATATAACATTACATTTTATGATAATATAGATTAAGTTCTCATGTTATTGTTATTGGTCAACAATGTCAACTATTGTTCCTCACTTTCCTGAGTTGAGGATGGATATCATGTAGCAAAAAGTAAATCAATTATTTTATTTTAAAATTAGAGAATTAGAAATAAAATTATCTTTGTTCAGGACTTTATTTGCAAAATCTAAAGAAAACAATTTTAATTTCTTAAAACAGGTCCATACATTGAAAAATTGATAAGTTTTTTTACCAAGAGTTCAAAGAAAATGGAACTCCACTTGTGGAACAATATGAACATTTTGATTCTCTCGAATATCCTTCAAATTGAGATGAACTTAGCTGGAGAAGATACTTTCGCTATAGCCATTGAGCTTCATGAACATAATGGAGAAGATTATTTTGAAGTATGTACTTTATTATATGTTCCAGTATAACATTCTTTAAGATTGAATCATATATTCCTTTTGTATTTTGAAAATTTAATTTGTGGAGAAACCAAACCATATAGTAATTGAACTTTAAATAGGTGGATTCAATACCAACAAAAATAATAATTAAATGAAACTAAATATGCACTTATTATTTATTTATTATAAAAACAGGATAAATGTTCTGATGTAATAACAGACGATAAATTGAATGCAACTAATAACTCAAGCATTTTGTCATGGTGGTTGCAATTCTAAATCTGTGATTGTTTATCGAAAAGCATGTTTTTCTCCAAATGGAATTGATAATTTTGGAATAAATATTTATATTTATTAGAATTACTTAATCATCTGAATATCTGATTTTGAATACAATACAATTTATAATTTCTCTGCAGGTATATTTGGTTTCAAACTCACAAACTTTCAAACCTACACCAATGAAAATGGCATGCGGTGCAACCTGTCCTGTTGTACATCTTACTTCATTGTCTAAAGACTACATTCGAGAAGAATATAAAGAACTGTGTAAAAGTAGAATTGATTAAAAATTTTGGAATCTCAAAACTGAAGAACATTATAAGTGTAATTCATTGTAAGTATTAAAGTCAAAGGGTTATTATATAAGTTAAATTTGAAGTGAATTTTGTTGAGGAATTTAGGGACGGTTTCACAAAGAAAGACAAAGAGTGTATGTTACTAATATCCATGAGGACTGACTGTTCCAGACCAAAGGGAAGCCAAGCTATCCCATGCCAGAGCAGTGTCACCATCTACTGTTTTATTTACAAACCAAATAATAAAACCTATTTTCTACAAAAAATTGTTCATTTTTGGATATACAGGAATCAAAATGATGATGTTTATTTCTTTTGTCCAAAGAATTGTAATTGGTATCAAACTTTCTATTTTGTAACCTTAGAATACTTTGGAAGAATAGGCTGGCTGGGATTTGAATAGGGGTTTATGATCTTTTCATAACTGAAACCGCGTTTTTTTAATTATTATTTTTATAAAATTAGTTCAGAAATGTATCTAATTTTGTCAATAAATCTAGTGTTAAATGTCTTTTTTTTATAACATTTTAATATATATATTTATATATATTTTTTTTTTTAGGATTATTGAAAACATTATAAACAAAGTGGAAGTGAACAAGCCTTAAATTATAAAATTAAATTCTATGCAATCCTTTACAAACTATTGTTTAATTTTAATTGTCACTTACATGGAAATACATTATTATTATTATTCTGAAATAATTACTAAGGAATTGAAACATTGATAATGGAGAAACAGAAGGTTGTTTTAAGAAAACAAAAATTGAAGGAAGAATAGATCTATGAAGAGTAAAAATTAAATTATAGAAGTTGGCGTCATATAGAACACTGATAAAATATATGGAACTTATTTAAAATTAGGAAGAAGAGACCAAGTGTGCCAGAATTTTGTGTATATGTGTCAATATATGTAATAGAAATATATAAAAATAACTAGTTTTTCTTTTCCATTTAATACTTTATAACATCTATTGAATAAAATCCATCTATATGTTTTTATAATCAGTATTGTGGCTACTGTAGGGGCACTGGATTATGTCAACTGAAATTTTCTAAATTATATCTTCTGAAAGTTTTTGATTAAGTGTTGCTGCTACTGTATAGCCCTTAGTTATCTAAGTTATATCAACAGAAAACTCATAATTAAAGCTATAATAATTTTAACAATGACCTAAAAAATTGGAAGAGGGCATAAAAAAATAATAAATTGAACGTTAAGTAAGTAAATATTATGTTGAGAGAGAGGGAGGAAAGAAAGAGAGAGATAGAGAGGTGATAAAAACTGTACTCAGGACTAGACTCCCTGCTTATATGTAATAAATATATGATTCCAAAAATTATCTCTTGTTTAGAAGAGGAATTTCTATTATATGGTCAGAGCTAACTGGAATCTGTTGATGGAATCATTTGGAATCACAAATTATATCACAAACGTGATATCACATACCAAGATATTGATGAAGCTCGTTGATTTTGCTAGTTAGATTTCTGTATAATGTTCTAAAAATTATTTATTTTGTGTGAATATTCAGATAGTAGAGCAGTCAATTTGATATTAAATTTTAAGAGATATTTTGAAACAGTATGATTCTATATTCTCCAAGTTTGATTACTCATTTAAAAATGACAAATCTAGTCTAAATAAATTATGCCAGTAGAGGGTTGATATTATTTGAACAGGAAAATTATATAACTATAGTGTCTAGATCATTTATAAATGGTTCGACTCGGACTTATTACAGAACCTGAATGAGCGATTAACTAAAATAGTTTCATGATTGGATTTTCAACAATATAAACATATCATATAGATTTTTCAGACCAAGTAAATTGCAAAAGATACTCTCCTAAAAGCTGTTGGATTCACTTTTTTATACAGAAAACTGATATAATATACCTGAAAACAAAAAAATATATATATATATACACGTATATATATAATGATTGAAGTTATTTAAAAAATACACTATTTTCTGAAAAAAAAAAACCCAAATCTATTTACAGAACTATTAGTAAAATCAAATACTTTGATTGAATGATATATTTTTAGACAGGAACTAAAACTGAATTAGTTAATTAAAATTATGAGAAATTGTATTAAATATAGAATAAATCAAAACTCATTCAAGATTTTTTGTTCAGTTTTGTTGCATGTGGACATATATATATTATTACTCCATAAAACAAAATCTTAGCCGTCAAAGATTTCTTATTTTAAAATTCTTATTTTAGAAACTATTGTTTGGTCATGATAGTCTTCTTCAAAGATATAGTTCATTTCACTTTCCCAATTTGAATCATGATACTAGTGTTACCCTACAAGTTTTTATGAACCTCATGAGAACTGAAACAGCATAGATCTCTTTGGTACCACTTAAAATACACCTTTCAGAATTTTGTACTCCGTTCTTATACTTAATTGAAAAAACTCATTTTTTGATATGTCAATGTCTTTTTCCAAACTCACGATATTAGAAAATATAAACTTCCTTATTTTTTATATAAACTTCTATATTCTCTATTTTTTTCTGGAACTGAAGCCATACCAGAAACTCTTTTAAGTAATACAATTAAACCAAGACTTATAAATGAAATAAAATTTTACTATAAGATATAACCTTAGGACGAGTGATGCTGGAAGGTGGATCTATTCCTTTCATAGATGTAGTCTATTCTTTTTCTAGGGTAGGTGATATTTCATATGCCATATTTGACAGTTGAGAATCACTTTCCCATCCCATATGCCAGAAATGGCTAGGCAGGGGGATTAAAAAAATAAAAATAAAGTTGAGAGTTACTCAAAGTGTGCTCACATTTTGTTGTTGATATTTGTTTTTTATTTACTATTAATTCTCAGTCACTTTTTTGCTGTAAACATTAAGTATTCTAAAAAATAATGTTTACTGTTTTCATTTTATTTTTTATAAACAACTTTTTTTGTTTTATCAGAAACAATTATTTATTTGTGTCAAACTTCTTAATATTTTCTTTAAAAGAAAACAATTTTTTATTAACTGTTCCTAGAAAACATTAATTGAAAAAATGACCTAGTTTATTAAATTTTATATTAACTCCTTAATTTTTAGCACAGTAATTATATTTTAGGATCCTTAATAATCACATAATGAAATGAGTCTGAACAAAAGAAACCCCATCCTATAGAAGAATAGTATGGTTACGGCAACCCCTAGATATAACAAATTAAATGATCTATGACAATAAATAAAAACTAATTGTTTAAACAAATTTATTGATGCATACAATAAACATCCACTTAGGTCGGTAATAAGCATTACAAAGCAATAACATCAAGTTTTGATTGTGTTATAATTTAGATAAATGATTGAACAAATCATTTTGGATCGATGAATTATAAAATATGATATTGCCACCAAATATAACTAACTTATTCTTATCCATTTTGATCTACAACATTTTATCAAAACAAAAATATATTTACACAAAAATTGTTCAATATTTGTGACATAAAACAAATTGAGCACTTTTGTTAATAAATATTTAATAATAATAATAACAACAGTGTTAATATAATGTTGAGGTATAGCATTTGTTATCACAGAATCAAATGCTTATAAAACAGAGGAATAAATTTGCAAATAGTCTTAAAAATATATATAATGTGCTTATTTATATGTAAATTGGTTTTACCCTGATAACTTTTTAATCCTTTTGTGTAAAATAAATAATATGATATGACATACTATCCATCTAATTTAGAATATCTTATTTAATTATCATTTATGAATTTATATACATTAAAACAAAAATATGCACTTGTACTGTGCAACAATTATGGATCTTCTAAATAATGGTCTTTTATGAAACGACTAGATCAAATAAAGCCTTAGAAAGCAATACACCTTTTAAAAAAATAATATAATTTTAATAATATATTACTAATTACATAGTTTAACGAAAATTGGATTAAAAATATACAAACAGTTTATAAGTTAAACATTGAGTTATACAACATAAAGATCATTAATATTAAACTTGTGACTGTACATAATTTTGATTTAAATATAAATTTTTATTTGCCATCCCAAACAGTAAAATAGACACTCATTATAAGGCAGGTCAGAGAGAAATGAAACCACCATTGTTCAAGAGGCAGAGAGGACAGAAAAGTTTTGGTCGGTAACTCAATAACATATACACTGGATATCGTTTATAGTGACAATCAAGGGACCAGGGATATTTAGTCATCGTTGTTATAACAAATCACGCTACACACCATGTAATTGTGAAATTTTTTTTTTTAAAATCAATTATTACTACCGAACACTAACAAATCACTATATTTGGATGATGACAGGTTTATTTAACAATCAGTGATTACAGCCATTGTTAATAAAAATAAATTCGTAAGGCTCTGAAAATAAGGTTCTGGAAACATTCATCACTATAACCGATACGTTGTTAAATCCAAAGCATTACAAGTGATATCTTGTGTCTATAAAATAAAAAATTATCTAATAAATTAATTTTGTGCTGTGCAAAAAATAAGATAGGTTAGCAATCTATCTTATTTTAAGGCAAAAGTCCAGTATAATTAACTTTTTTATAGCAAAATCTGCCGTACTGAAACAAAACCTTCAAATTACAAATTCTGTTTTACTGTAGCTTTTCAATTTTCGGTTTTTTACACAGTCCATGGTTATATTTAAATCAATGTGAATTAATTTTTTTTTTATTTAATTTTTTTTTGGCCCCTATTGATTAAACTGACCAATATAACTTATATTTTTATTTTTTTTTTTTTTTAACAAATTTTTTTAATGAGTATACATTCTAAAATTCTAATTTTCTTTATAAAATTTTTATTTCCAAAACTGGCAGTTGTAAAGCATTTTGTCTCACAATTCTTATTTCTATATAGAGTAACTATAATAGTTTTTATCTATTTACAATTTATTATTCCACCACCTGCTCAGAAAAATTAAAATTGAAAAATATTTAAACAATTTAACGTCTTTATCCTATAATCATTCTATTAAAAAAAATTCTGACACAATCCTTCAAAAAATTAGAATATGAAAAAGCTGATACTTTAGAAATTCCTTTTTTTTAAATTTATTATTGCCATTAACAATGTCAGATAATTTTCTTTTGAACTAATAAAATTTTATATAATTAAAATTTCTAAATGGTATTTTATACTTTTACTTTGCTAAATATTTCCTGAGCAAAAAAAAAAAATAATTAAATACATCAAGACAAATTATAACAAGTATTTAATAAACAATTGATAATGAATGACAAGCGAGATAATCATAGTAATTTTTTTTAGAAGCCTAATCATTTTTTTTTTAAATAAAATATGGTCAGGAATGAAAATTCATTTAGTGAAAGTTTTGTGACAGATAATGTAAATGAAAAAAAAAATAAGAAAAAAATATATACTTGGAAGACATTTAAAGTTTGTAATATAGTTTTAAAAATCTATCATACATAAAATTTCTTTATAACATTTTCTAAAAAGATAAGGAGATATTCATATTTATAATGGCACAAAATAAAGAGATAACACCAATAACTGCAAGTAATATGTCCTAACTTTTTGTAAGTTATAATAAATATTCATATACTTCAAATTATTTATTTTAGATTTTTAAAAAAATTATGTTGTCATAATCTTTGTTTCATTTTTACAATTTAATAATTGTTAAATAATCCAGGACCAGTTACAACATTCATAAAAAAAAAAAAAAAAAAGAAAGAAAAAATGTCATAAAGTGTTTTTCTGTGCTTTCCAAGCTTGATATAAAAAAAAAAAATGTTAGCAAAAATATTAATTTTGAAGTAATTTATTAAGTTAATATTGTATCAGGAGTATTCAATTATGAATACAATAAACAAAACAATCTCATAACAACAGTAGTTGATTTGAAATAGCCCAATATTTTTTAATTCAGCAGAAAATGCAATGCTATAGTCTGTGAAAGAAAATGTATAGTAAACTAAATATATTTTTTAATGTACCAAATGTTTGAAGAAGTGTATGGAAGTAATTTTTCTACAAGTAGTCTTTTTTTCTAGCATATCTTGTAATGATTTGATAAGGAATGTTTTTTCCAGTTTATTATTAGAAGCTTATCTGAAATTTTAAGTAGTTTTCAACAACACATTTTTTCAATAATACAATATGAATTATTCATTTTACAAAACTAATGCTATTAATCTTTAACTTTGAAAATGAAGTATATTAATCTTTTATACATGAGGTAGTCTTTATTTTATTTTAGAAATTAATTTTAAATAAGCAACTAGGATGACTTTTACTGTCTAACATTATAACTGGTCCTAAATTTTAGTTCAGAATAATAACATTTATAATAACTAGAGAATATAATGTATAAATTGCAGAAAATGTTGTCTGATTCTTCTTCAGGTACATTATATTTACAATTGTATCAGGGGATAACTTCCAGCACTGGAATATTTATATATGTAGTTGTTGTAGTTCTGTGTTTGAATGGATATCATCTGTACATTATATCTCCCAGAAACCTTTCTGGTCATCCAGAATCGTATGAGTAATAAGAGCCATCATCCTCTTCAAGCTGGACAGACCAGTACAGTTGCACTCATTCATCAACAACCTGCCAAAGCATCAGAGACGCATCACTGCCTCCAACTGTTGCAACATTACGATCGTTGTAAAGGAACCGAGCTGCTGCAATTGACATGCTATACACCTTCTCTTCATTATATTCTGCCTTTTGGCTTATACAGGGATACCTATAACAAAAATCAATAATCTTAGTTATAACAGAATTAAATAAGCATAATCTAAAACTAATATATTCCTTGGGCTAGGTCTTAGATCTGACTAGAATACAAGCCCACTGACACAGAAATTAAAAGATTTGCAGCCCACCTGAACTTATACCTGGAGTTTCTCCAAAAGTTAAAAAGGAAATGAAACCAGTCATATTATAAAGGAATCTGCATTATATTTGAGGCAGAAAAAAATAATTGCAATAACTATATACACATATATATATATATCAAAAAGATGCTTCATAAAAAATAAAAATAAAAAAGGGTTATCTTTAAATACTCGGTGAATTCGTTCTATGGTATAAAAAAAATATTGTGGATGAAAAAGTATTCCTGAAATACATTCATAAGAAGATTTATCACAAATAGGTTGTTAAAATTATTTAAAATTTTTAGAAACTCTAGTTAAATCAATATAGTTATCGAGTGTACTTGGCTCTTCTCATTCAATAAACATCACTTTAAACATTTTATTTATTTGGGCTCTAGCAGCCCACCTGATGAGAACCACAGATATATCAGAAGAAAAAAATGGACCTAATCTTGAGTTGGTAGAACCTACTAAGTTATATACAGATTCTATAAAGTATAAATCTGACTCCAGGAAAATTTTAGTGAATTTTGGGAAAAAACAGGGAGTTTGATTCTGACTAGAATCCATGAACGTCCTAGTGTGGTTTAGGTCATGAAACAATACTTGTTTATCTAATACAGCATCTAAGCACTACAAAATAGTTATAGTAATAGAGATTTTTTCATAAACGAATCAATTATGAAATAACTGGACAGTTAAAAAAAATGACAGTCCACTCTTTGAATTCAGAGTAAAGGTTTGAAATCAGAATTTAGAGACTAGTGTTATGCTCGTAACCAATGGTAGCAACTGACCCCTTAATTATGTAAAGAAACATTGCATCATGAATTCAAACAAATTTAATAAATTCCTGGTAATTGTTCCAAGGTGAGAGCAGGGTTGAAGTATTTAATTTTGATTAAAAAAAAAAAAAGAGAGAGAGAGAAAAATTGCTTAATTTGTACTAAATACTCTTCAACTGTATAACATTTTTAATTAACCATCAATGAAATAGCAGGAATAAAAAGTTTTAAAAAAAATTGATTGGATGTTCATTCTAAAAAATAATATTTAGGTCTAATAGCGTACAAGGAATAATTCGGGAGGAGAGGTTAAATAAATATGAGAAAAGGTTTATAAATCTCCTTATCAGACTTGAACTTTAATCATTTCCACATAATGAGGAACAGTATTTAGTAGTTTTAAATTTTTGTAGAAGTAATATTGTTTTCGTTATTTATTATGTTTGCTTATTTATTTTTGAGGTTTAAGAATAAATGAATCTCTAATTTTCAACTTCTGTCATGTTCTTTGTGGATGTGAAATGTGGCCTCTTACACTAATAGAAGAACAGTGCCTTAAGATTTTTGATAATAAAGTATTAAGTAAAATATTTGGACCGAAAAAGAATGAATTAATGCGAGAATTCAGAATGCTACCCAACGCTGAACTGAGAGAACTGCATCTGGTAAATATAATTCAGGTTATAGCATTGCGGTGAATAAGATGGGCATGTAAGATTGTGGGACTTAGTAACGAAAGGACCCCTCAAATGTTAATAAACACTAAACTAACTTAACATCCAAGTGGTAGACCAAAGCATATGTGGGAGGATTGCACCAAGACTGATCTAGTAGATGTTGGTTTGAACAGGCATCACTAGATGAATGTATGTAGAGAGCAATTGTTGGTATTGGCATTGAACCTTCAGATTCACTAAGTCTTTATTATTATTACTAATAATAAGTGAATAGAGTTTAAGCCTATCACAAGAGTTGGGCAAAAATTAGCTATAGTTGAAACTAATAACTAAAATTGCCATGGATACGACCCTTATTCATTAATGAATCATTAATAAATAAAAAATATTGTATCCATGACAATTTTAGCTATTAATTTCATAGTTGCCCAACTGCCTATCAACCTAGTCTATGATATTATAATTTATGATTTTAAATTTACAGAGAAATGTTATAAAAACCATAAAAGAATTTAAGTTACAAGAAAAGTAGAAAAAATTAGTGCTATTGTAAATTAGATAGTAAGGCTATGAAAAAAATATATAATTAAAGAAAGTAGATTAGGGTGATTATATAATCCTGAACATTGACTATACCGAGATTATTTTAAAGAAGAACCATAAAAATTCTTAAAATATATTGCTTTCATTTAAAAAGAGTATTGACCTACTTGTAACATTAGTTTTTTTTTTTTTGGAAGATAAGATAAGTATTAAGTGAAGTTTATCAAAGAGATATCTATTACAAACAAGGTGTCTTATCTATTTGGTTGAGATTAACTAATAAATAATTATAGAATTCGTAGGTGTTTCTTTGTTTTTATTTTCATTCTTGAATAAACTTTTGTTCAAAAATATAATTCTTTTCAAGAATAAATAATGGAAATTCTTCTTTGAGACTGATTTGTTTGTAAGTTATAACAAAAACATTTAGTCTCAACACTTCTTTATTATCTTTACACTCCTACGTTTCAAATATTCCACTGAATGTATAACAGTTATAAAATTCAATATAGTGTTGATATAGTGATTAGATGAAATAGAAATTGTAAACTAGTTATTGTAATAAGTGTAACTGTGAAAATAAAAGAAAATTGAATAATGATAAAAATTAACAAAGGCATAATGAACTGCAATAATGTGATAACCAATGTTTGGCTGAAATGTAGGAGTGTAAAGATAATAAGGAAGTCTTGATACTAAATGGATGTTTTTTTTATAACTAATAATTTATTTAGATTTGAGTCATTGAGCGTAAAAATGGTATTCATTCTGTTCCCATTGACATAATTTTTCATTAAAAACAAAATACAATTCAATTAATTATTGAGTAAATTAACTTCTAATACTTTTAAATAGCTGATATAACCTAATTTTAACAGAAATGGTGCCCACATCAAACAACCTACCACTTCACATCACTTACCCTACATAAATCCCCAAGTTTTCTGTGAATTGGTGGGATGGTCTTAAAGGTTTCACTATTTTTTATAAAAAAAAAAATCAAAAGAAAGTAAAAACGAAAATTATAACCTAAAACTTATATTTTTCTGTAGCTATAAAAATTCATATTTTAGGGTCAGACATAGTGATGAAGTGAAAAAAACATTTTTTTTTTTAAATTAAATTACAAATTTAATATATTCATTAATTAATTGTTTGAGATGTGTTTATATTAATAATAAAACCAACTAAAAATGATTCAATTTTCTCTCAACTGTTTATTTTAGTCCTCCAATGGCTTTAGGCCATTGCCAAGGAGACAACCTCAATTATTTATTAGTCATAATTCATTTAAAAAATATCTTTCATTTGCAGGCTAATTGATCATGTGGCATAATAAACATTTTTTTAAAAAATAGAGCAGGACTAAATGAGGAAGGAACAATATTTTCAAAGATGACCCAAGTTCTGGCCTATGCAGAAAACGTCATCATCATCAATAGATTCCTCCAGACCATTAGGATAGCTTTTGAAGCAATGGATAAAAAAGATGGGCCAGCATATTAATGGGGAAAAAACGGAGATTATGTAATAGGGTAAGGCAGAGGCAGAGTAGCTTTGTAATGGGCCCCTACAATTTCAAAGGGGTTAGAAGCTTTTCTTACCTAGGCTCTATTATTAATAAGAACCAGAATGAAGAAGAAGAGGTTAAAAGCAGAACTCCAGCTGGAAATAGAGCCTATTTCTCCATTTTAAGGCTAATCAAATTTTAAAGCAAACTTGCTAGCCGTACCACCAAGTTCACCCATTACAAAACATTGATAAGGCCAATCGTCACATATGATGGAGAAACGTGAGGATCCCTGTTCCCTTATAAAAGATAGAGATAGATGGTTAGCGGCTGTTGGGCAGGCCAAGGGCAGCTTCATGCGCCTGTTGTGCCAATAAAAGAAGAAGGTATAATAAACATTCAATATCAACACAAAAACTGTTCTTTAAATTTTTTTTCCATTTTCTACTAAACAAATTGAACAATACTATTTTTTAAAGAATAATTTTTTGTTTTGAGATTGAATGGTTATTATGAGCAATTAGCCTATAAATAAAAGACATTTTTTAAATGAATTATGACAAGTTAATAATTGTGGTTGTCTCCTCAATAATGGTCTAAGGGCCGAAATGTTGGAGGATTAAAATAAACTATTGAGAGTAAATTGGATCATTTTTAGTTTAGTTTTTTATTTATAACTTATAAATCTATTTAGGAGTTTAAACATAGCCTCTATAGAAGAACAAAAGGAGTAGAATAGTTCTTATTTTTTTGAACGACTGGCGCTCACGTTAGAGATTAAAAATGGACCGGACGTATGATATAAAACATTTTCAGATAATGACCCTTGAACGAATTTAAGTGCAACTTTCAACCTATTTCATGTAAATACATGTTAGAAACCATTTAAATGAACCTAATTTATTAACTATAAAATAATATGTATTCATATTTATTAATTTTAAATTTATTTATTTCAAAGTATTTCAACCACTGGGATGATTTGCACAGAAGTTAATTAATTTCAGTTAAATCTGTAAATTTTCTTAGAAATTGAAGTTACAGATTAAATGATATTTCTAATTTGTTAAATTATGGATCACAAAATTGTTTTCATCCATGTAATTTAAAAATAATTTTTTTTAAGTTACTTAATACAATTTTCCTTTTTTGAAACTGTACAATCATCATGTAATTATAACTATAATTATTAACTATATAATGAAAATGATTTTTCTTTCGTGCCAAAAAAGGTAGGGAAGCTTTCTATTGATGCAGTAAATAAAAAATAAAATGATGTCCTCGGAACCAAAACTTTTTACTCCCATTACATTTTATACTTATTACTCTAATTTAAATGAAACTTGAACTACTGTCATACTTAATAATCTTTTTTAGTAGAAGGTTATTAACTCTTTGGTTTCTCTTAATTGATCTGGGACAGTTGAATTTTAAATTAGTGAAAATAATCTGTAGATAATCCAGCAAAATTTATATTCCTTCTTACTTAAGGATTTTAGATTACTTATTTTTAATTATAAAATTACAATTAAATATTCTAGTAATCAAGATACACCTTATTCATGTTGTTAGTTTGTTTTCCAGAACATGACAATATGGAATGATGTGTATAAAGAACGGCCTTGAATTATCAGAAGAAGTGAAGTTCAGGAAGCAATAGATAAACTAAAAAGTAGCAAAGCTTCCAGAATGGATGGGATTTAGCCAGAACTGCTAAAATATGGAGATGAAGCTCTGAAGAAACCTATGCATGATATAATGTTGTATATCTGGAAAATTATGAGCTGGGTAAAGGCATTAATTTCTTCTTTGTGGAATCCAGTTGGAGGTTGCGGAATACTGTGAGACACTGATATCTAGATATCAGAGACTATTTTTCACTAAATAAGCCCACATTATGGGTTATATGGATGATACAAATATAATTTCAAGATCAGAGCAAGATATTGGAGCATCATTTCTGGATCTGGAGACTCTTAAAAATAAGAGAACTGATGGTGGAGACACAGTTATACTCCCTCTAGGAGTAGAAAATTAGAGATTTGAGGAAGTGGAGAATTTAGGATCTGAGATAGATTCATATAATGATTTATCACAGGAGATTCAGATAAGAATCAAAGCAACAACTAGATGGTACTTCGTCCAGACACTTTCAGAATAAGTACATATAGAGGACTTACTTGTAAAAAAAGATGCTTTACAAGATACTAATTCCCCCTGTTTATATTTAATATTTGGAAACTCGGGCATTTACCAAAACTGAAGAATAAATACTTCAGGGATTCTGAGAACAATTTATGGCCCTATTAGGGAAGGTAACAGGAGAAAAAGAAATCAGGAGCTCTATGCTTTTTACCATGGACACTGGTAACTTTTATGAAAATCGGAAAGCTATAGAAGGGAAGTTACATGCCTAAGATGTACAAAAGTGAAATCCTTTATTTTAAGAGTTTTCAAGTGGTTGAACAATATGGATCCAATGGACAAATGTTTTAAGTTCAAAACTGGAGAGCTGTAGCAGAAAAGGCCCTTATTCAATGATAGATTGTCACACCCACTTTTGTATATATGTACATAGCATATAGAAAAAAATTATACCAATGAACTCTAATGGTCAGTTTAGAATTCATCACTATACTCTGAAAGTCAAAATGAAAACATGAATAAGCTTTCATGCATTTCTTTGACTATAATCTTGTAATTTAAAAAAGTATTTCAGAAATTTTAAGTAAGAAGAAATATAGACTTCAAAAGGATTCTACTAATATTTTCTCTAGCTTGAAATTGTATTGTTCCTGATCAATTAAAACAGACAAAGATGGGCCTACAGAAAAATTTAATTAAGTACAATGATATTCCTAAATTTCATTTGAATAAGCTCAGTACGCTTAATAATATTTACTCAGATCTACCTTTAATTATAAGAGCATTTGAATCAGGGAAGATTTTAAAAGAAGATACTCATTTGAATGTGAGAGAGTTTTGAATTGGTAAATTAGTAACAATCCATTTTAGTTGATACTGACTTGTGTGGGAGTTACAGAATTGTTTTAATACCTTCTCAACTCTAACTCTTTTTTTCTCTTTCTCTACCCCAATAGCTTTTTCCATCATTTTTATTTTTAAACAAATAATGGAAAACTAACTTAAAAAATAAATAAAGTGTATTTAATCTAAAATAAAAAATTGATAATGTCTAAATTATCATTATTATTGATGAACTGGGATTAGGGTGCTTAATTTAAGTGCGAACAAGTTTTTATTTTTTAGAATTTTTATCCTAATATAAAAAATATAATTATTATTAATTTAAAAAATGATTCCTTGATTTTATAATATAATATATAACTCTTGATAAAAAAATTAAATGTCTTTTTATGGATACAATTAAAAGGAGATTCTAAACATAAATTTAGAATTAACACATCATGCTATGGGAATACAAGAAGCAAAACTCAAAATTTAAAAGATCTAGAAGTTTAATAGTTGGACTAATATTATTTCCCTGAGTAGCCAGTCCTCAAATATCAAAACAAACCAACAGGTACAAAAGGTACAATAACAGCAATGTAAGTTACAGGAAATCCAAAAGGCTTCTATATAAAATTTAACCTACTTCTAATGTTCGTTTTAACAAAATCACATTTTTAAAGTTGTGTCCAATGTATTCTCCTCAAGGGGTATCAAAGAAAAAACATAAAAGAAAAAAATATTATGCTAAAAATATATCAAAGTAATCACCTAGTATTACTTCAACTTGATCCTTATAATCCACCAAATGTCTAATTGCAACATTAGCAAATGTCATTCTTTTGTATTTTCTAAAGTTTAAAGTTTTCTGATTTTTTTTTTCTATTCAACTTATAGATGCTAGTTATAGTAGCAAATGTTTTTTAATGTATAAATATATAAATGATTTTAATATTATTTCATTTAAATTAATCAGTCTGATGAGAGTTATCGATTTAGATTGGAGCAATTAATGGTTTCTGGAAGTTATACACATTTAAAATTTAATTTTAACATTTATATTATAAATAAATTATTGCATACAAAATTATAATTAATGTATTTTTTAAATTTATAATGTTGGTAACTAAAGTATTAAGAATTTTATCACAAAATAATAACAAAATGAAAATCACTAACATGAGAGTTAATCTGAATGGTCACCAGATAAATCTTCACTGGAGAGTTCATAAAATACTGATTGGCGCTTGTTCATGTTGTTATTGTTGCTTACATTTTTTAATGATTGAACATGTGAATGAGTTATTACTTCATCATCATCTGAATCTTCTTCCGGAAGTACAGCTAATGGTTCACTTTGTGATCTGTTCAAAGGGACTACGGATCTTGTATTGCTAAAATCACTAATATCCAATTTTTTAGACAACTTGATGAAACAGTTCCTACAGACCCTTACAGGTTTTGATGACATATGATTAAGCACAAACTTATTTCTTGAACACGATCTACATACCACATTTCCACAATTACGACAGTGATGTCTTCTATTAATCACAGAAAATTCACTGATTCTACAACACATACAAAATTCTGCTTCTGTATCAGGAACCCACACTGCAGCAAATGCTTCAATATTTTTTTTGCCATTTTTTTGTCTAATGTTGTTGATAAATCTTTGAATAAATGACATCCATTCTTCCTTTTCCAGTGGTGTAGCCGAATAAACTGTAAAAGATTTAGCTGGAGTTTTGATAATCCATCCATTGTCGATTTCTCCAACATTTTCTAATGACTCTATTTTCATTTCTTCTAATGGGATTATATGTTGTTTGGTATAATACTTTTTCTTTACAAGAACAGTACCATATACGAGGATATCGTTGAATAAAAAAAATATCCTATCTTTAAGACCTTTTCTACACATTTTTTGTAAAGTTCCTTCTCCTACTAGAACACGTCCAGGTAAAATCAAGGGTTTTCCAAGTGGCCCAAAACATTCTTCAATCCTTTTTATTCTGTTGAAATTTGCAGTACTATTTACAAGTTTATCAACCATAGTAAAGAAATAATGTCTATGATCACAAGTTTTCACCATGTATATTATCAATTTTTTAAAAATATTACCACTGTAATGAGTGATTAAATTCCTTTAAAAACACAAAAACTGATATCTTTTATCTTGCCACTCAAGACACCTCTGTTCTACTAATATTAGACCGACCAACTGATCATTGAAAGCAGTGATGACTAATCACTTATCATCTTTATTCAATCTTATTGATTTGATAACTTTTAGAGTATTTATTTTTCAAACCATAATTTAGATGCGACAAAATAATAGTTGTTTACCGAAATTAAACTATTGTTTAAATGAAAAGAAAAACCTTATCTTATCCACAGTTGATACAAACATAATTATAAGTGATTTGTTAGTTGGCAAAGCCATAACTGAATTTGTATTTATAAAGACTCAATTTGTCAATCGACATTATTGTTAAAAAAGAATCACGAAATGTCTAATTTAATGTTTAGAAATCATATTAGCTTCTAAAATGATTACCTATACATAAAATAATAATAAATATTATACAATTATTCCAAAAGCACAATCAGGAGGAAAATTTTGTTTATAAACATAATATATAATTTACACAAACATTTTATAAACACATATAACTTTAATATTATCGATGAGAACAGTGTGAAGGGATAAATTATAGTATTATAGATTATGATGGAATGATCACAACGGCTTCCTGGAGTTATCTTATCTTATGCAATGTAATCCAAAGAACTTATAACACAATGTCCTACTATTTAACAACTGATGATTAAAAAGCATTTCACACAGTAATAAATCTTCAAATTTCCAAACACATTAAATAAATAATGGCTATAATCTGAAGGGTGATGGCTAGAAGCAAATTTGATTGATGCTTAATTGGCAAGAAATCATGAAATTTTTTTTAATGGTTTTCAATAATGTTTCTCCCATTTAATGTTCTTTATAAATAAAAAATTCTAAATTTTCAATGTCTAATTGTAAGTCATATTCTTCCATGAACTTTGTATTTATTTATTTTTATTGATACATATTTATTTTCATTTTTCACAAATTATTTTTATAGTACATAATAAGTTACTAATTCAATAAATATTAATTTTTTGTTTCTTTTATTATTCAATCACATATTTATCATTATTATTTCTTAGACATATTATTTTTTTCTTTACTAAATTATTTTAATTAATTCAAATTATTCAATAATTATAACATAGTAAATCGGTAGGGGGGTTTTTGTTTTTTTTGCATGAGAATAGACCCCCTCATTATCAATTTTTAAAAGCAAATCTAAATACTATAATAATCTTGTAAGGCCCACCAGGATGATTTTATAATAAAGAAATAAAAAAAGTGTTTTCCTAACAAAAACTTGTCAATAAAAAGTTTATTAAAAGTTGTTATTAAATAATTTTTATTTCATTTTTGTTATGTATTTTTAAATAATGAAAAAAGGAGAAAAAGAAAATATGCCTATCATTTTTGAATTGAAACTTCTTTCTTTACTGATGTTCTACAAGTAAAAAATTTTTTTTTATGGCAGTAAATTGTTTTTGTACGGTGAGATGAATCAAAAGTAGTGGGAGGCAATGCTGGTCAATTTTTACAGGAAAATTTCAATGTTGTAATAGAAGGGTAGGACCTTAGATGAATTTAACAAACCTGACAGAAACAGTCCGATTGGGTGAGCTCATGTTGTCTTATTTTTTCCAATTACAATATAAACTTTTTGCTACTAGATTTGACTAAGGAAATGGCTGTTCTGTTCTAACTATTATTATTATTATTATTATTATTATTATGGTCTGTGTTTCTCGCTATTTCAGGTCAAGTATCTGAGGTGGGGGACCTAGAAATCCAACCACCTTCATATTTTTATTTATTTTTCCTTTAATTCAAATATTTAAAACTTTTCGCACTATACGTGATGTGTCTAAGAGAACTGACTGTTGAGCCTCTCTAAGAGCATCAATAGGCACCCCCAAACCATTCATGCCTGCCACTGTTCATTTTGGTATGGGACCATTAGTTGATATTATGAATGGAGTAGTGGTAACACGTTACAATTTATATATTTCTTTCAATTCTTACACCGCTTTCTTTTTTCTTAGATCTATAAAGAGGATGTCTGGCTTATTATGGCATACTGTATGCTCTGTAATAATTGATTCATGCCAATATAGCCTGAGAGAACCTTTTTGGAGGAGTTTATTTGGGTGGTACTTGTAATAAGGGCTCTTATCTTCAATTAGGTTGTACTTCACCACCAGGGCCTGTGCAAAATTTTGGCTACATTGTTGTGCCTCTGCAGATATTCAGTACCAGCCAGCACTCCACAGCCACCACCAGTGATATGGATTGATTCGAGCGTAACTGAGCATAATAGACACTTATCCAGTGTTGCATCTTTTAACACATGTTATTATTATTATTATGAAACTGATTTTTTCTGCCTAAAGCTATAAGAGAAAACCCATAATTATTATTAATAAAATTTTAATATATTATTTCATTTCTAGAACTTTCACTTCCCATGACCGATGAAATTAATTTTTTTTATTTTATAGTTAAAAATATACTTTATCTTCGTGTTTAAATTAATGTTGTAAATAAGATGCATCATATACGCAGCATTCTTTGCAGGTAATAATCCAACATATTTAGATTGCATTTCTTTGAAAAAAAAACTATAAATAAAATCTCTAGAAGAAATGATCTAATATGAAATAGAAAAAAAAAAAAATGTAATAGTCTGTTGAATATGAAAACAGAATTAATAATCATTTCCATCAAGGTAATTTTACCATTACGCTTCACTTCTGCAAAATAATACTTAGTAACAGACATTTAACAGTGGAAAAGAAATTTTCACAGTGAAAACTCAGATAAAAACATTAAAGAAGAAACGATTCTTTATTTCAATGAATCATTAACAAAGTTTCAGGGCTGTCACTCAATCATCAGGTTACTACAATACAAATTTAGATTATTCACATTATGCATACAACTATTCAATTAACTACAATTTTCTTTATTTAAAACAACTACCTTAGTATAAATATATCTTCAATTTTCACAATTAAGCTGTTTTCCTTATTAGTCATAGGTATAATAACAACAATCATATTGCTGTCAGTTTTTTAAAAATAAAATGTAATATATAATGATAAATAAGGAGAATCTAAAACCATTATAAAACAAATTCTTGAAATAAAAACACTAAGGTATTTCTTTTAAGTAAAGAAAATTGTGGTTAATTAATTGAATTGTTTTATGCATAATGCGGATAGAGTAAATTTTTATTGTAGATAACCTGATGATGGGTTGATAGCCCCGACACATTTTTCATGATTCATTAAAATAAAAAATTTTAACAAGGAAGAGTTATTTCATTACATCTCATTATATTAAAGAAAACCCATCCAGTAAAGAACCTATAATATTAAGAAGAAACGATTCATTAAACTAACTGTAAAAATGAGGTGTAGATAGTTGACCGTAGATTAATGATTGGAGAAGTTTGTCGAAGGGTGCGGTCAGCAAAGAACAACATAAATAAACAAAACAATATTCATTTATTTTATGCCGATGTTTCGACCTGAGTTTCAGGTCTTTATCAGGGCTATAGAACAAAATAAATGTAGTTGTTATCCCTTTTGTTCTATAGCCCTGATGAAGACCTGAAACTCAGGTCGAAACGTCGGCATAAATAACGGCGGAAATAAATAAATTGTTTTGTTTATTTATGTTGTTCTTTGCTGACTGCACCCCCTGACAAACTTTTCCAATCATTAAATATAAAAATCTTTGCTAACGTGGAGACTTTAATTTGGCACAAACTAACATTTTTCAAATCTAGGTTCTCTATCTCTAGTGAAATATTACAGATTGGAATGGATCAAGAAGGACTTGTATTTGTTAGTAATATCTCTATCTTAGGGGGGAAAACACCTTGGTTGTCCTTATTAATGGAAGAGTGAGGAATAATCCTGGTTATGGGAATGCTGACCACACCATACCCTTGTAAAACCACTGGTGAAGAAATAATGCTTCCTTAGCAAGTACTAAACCACAGAAGTTTCAAGGACTATAGGTATAGCTTATTTCTTAAATATTGGAAAGAATATTTGTTTTTTCTGACCTCCTAGAGAAAATAAAAAAACAAACGATTAAATATATACAAATGAAAAATGCATGTATATATACAGCCTCTCACGATAGCCGAGCGTTCTAAACCATAGATAGACCTCTGACACATATTTCATATGACAGATCTTCAGAAAGAATATTTGGTCATTTAGAAATCATAATAAACACAATAAACAACCTATATATTGTGAGAGGGAAAGTTTGGTATAATTAAAAAAAAAATTGTAATACTTTTTCTTTAAACAAAAATAGTGATTATTTTGACACATGCTGTACATAATTGATTACCTAAAAAGTCTAAGATATCCCTCTGTGTCTCCGACCACAAGAAGATCATGAGCTGCCGATCTGCTGACTGTTGAGATAACTGATGTCTGCGGGTAATACCTGTTGTTCCATATTCCTGTAGAAAATATTAATTGTTAAAACGGTTTTATATGGCAATAACTCTGAATAAGAACATGAATGATTACTGTTTCGGGTGAAATGTATAATAAAGTTAGAATTAATGAATATATTAATCTCTTGTTTGCTTTAATCTCAAATTTTAGATTTATAGCATCTATAATGTGATCTTCCCATTATTTATATTAAATTTCTTCATTAGGAAATGTCCAGCACAGTTTTATAAGATATGCGAAGTTGATGAACAGGTTTTGTATAAATAATTAAATTTGTAATCTCTTGAAACCCACTTAGAAAACAGTGAGATGGTACTCCATCTACAGAAAAACTGTTAAATTTTAAAATGATCTGCGAAGAGCTTTTAAAAAACTCACTAATTTTAGTATCCCTGTTCATAATGTGAAACATTCAAAGACTTTTAATGTTCCTTTTGTTCTAAATAATTAAACATATCATTCTTCTATTAATAGAATCCAAAAGAAAGCAAACACTGTTGATTGTGATATGTTTTTAATTCATCATGTACTTTTAAATGAAAAATAATAATTATAAGTTGCTTTTTTATTACTGTGTAAATAATTTTTCTATAAAGTAAATAATAAGTAATAAAAATATTTTAAATTGATTATTAATGTTTATTATGTTATTGAGTTTTTAAAAGTTTATATTTATACATAATTTACATAATCCAATATGTTTGATTCTTTTTCAGTTTTATATGAAGTCGGGGATCAAGGGTCTCATTTTTAGAAGCCCCCTTAGCCACGCACACTGAAAAGCCACCTTAACTTATCTTGCACCATGCAAGCCAGGACCTGGTTTGCCCCTACTGCCACGCCATAGCCGATGACTAACTGGCCAGCCTCTGCGATAGAGAGACGTTTTTCCGGACACAATACGAAATCCATGATTTTCACTAACTGCTCTGACGGAGAAATGACTGTGACAGTGAAACTTCCAACACCTCACAGATAAGAAATAAATAATTCATATAAGACCCACCCAATGCTCTGTCTTATCTTATATTGTTAAAATAATTATCATCTATTGCCATACTAACACAAGCTACTCCTCCAGGGATTAAAAATTGATTGAATAAATAAAAATACAAGCATGCTAGCCTGTAAAAAAAAAAAATTGCTCTTAATTTAAACCCCCAGGTTCCAAATTAATTTAAATAAAATTTTTGTATACAGAGTTCTCACGAGTAGGATCTGATGTAAACAATTTCATTTTTTTTTTTTTACATTATTAAGTTTTTATATATGCTTTAAATGACTTTTATGTGTTTTATATTTGATTTTTTATGTATGTTTTAATTACATCTGTGAATGTTTAAACTTAGTTATTTGTCGGATTCAATGTATACTCTGTTATTATATAGGACTTTTGTCCTATTGATATAATGAATTAGTATTAAAAAATTAAAAATTTTTTTTTATAAAATAAAAATGAAATACCTTAACATAATCTCAAATCAGTGAATGAAATAGGAAAAGATGCATCATAAAATTAAAAACAAAGATTCTATAACATACATACTTAAAAAAAATCAAACAAATGAGATCTTTAGCATTATGGGTTTCAAATAAATTTATTGGTAAATACTATTGTCTTACTTATTAAAACCAACTTGCTCCATCTGTAAAATTATTATGAATTTTAAAAATGTAAAATATTTGTATAAGTTGTGTTGACACCTTGCATTCATTAAAACTGAAAGAAATAGGTAGTTGTTACGCTAACAAACACAGTAATTTACAGCTCAACAATAAAACAGACCTGCTACTAAAAACCCAACAGAACAGTTTTGTGTATACCACTTCACATCCTTCATAGTAATAGGGCTTTTTTCATTTGTTAAAGCTTTAACATCCCCTGTAATCCAACAATAAAAGACATAATTAATAAAATTTAATAAACTTAGGAAAACAAATTAAATATAGAATTAGGTTAAATTATATATATTACAGTTAAATGCTATAATTTTAACTTAATAAATTAACCTACAGATAAAACTGGCAAATCAAGAAGAAGAAAAGATTTCTTCAGATTGGATTCAAAAATTAATTTTCGCAAACCAAAAAAAAAAATGTTCTCTACTATATAAGACATTTCTACAACAATGTTTAGACTATAAGAGAATCAAGCATTCAGAACTTTGTCAGCTGTTTAAATGTGTGATCATTAACAATAAACCAGAAAAAGAGGCTATTGAACTTCGAGAAAAGAGTTCTATAGATATTTTTAGATAAAATAAAGAATTGTAGGAGAATATGCGGAATAAAACTATATAAATTGTTATAAAGAATAATTACAGAAACGCCTCAATTCAGATCAACACAATTCAATTGGATGAGGGATTTCATTAGGACCAAGGAAGAGTTATAAATCAAAGATGTTTTTGCCAATTTCTGGAAACAGAGAATTGAGAGGTTACAGAATGTTGAAGCAAGATAGAAATTATACTGTTCCTACTATAGCAAAACTGCTACCTACTGGTTTATACTGTTCCTACTATAGCAAAACTGCTACCTGCTGGTTTATACTGTAACTACTACAGATACCGAAATCACTATGGGCAGGCATCATCAGTACAACATAATGATATTTTTGGAAATGAATAACTGCCATCTCTGAATTTTCCCATCATTTCTAATCATTTTCTTCCTTTCAAAAGGACCTAACCATCCTGCTGGGCTTGTTCCCTAGGAGTGATGGTTTATCCTGTCCTTTCATCTCCTAATTAACTACTGAACCTGTATGAACACACATAGTCAAGGCCTTCTGATAAAGAGTTTCTCACATCTTCAAATAGAATCAGAACCATCTCAACAAAACTTAGGATTGAACACTAACATTTTGTGTATGTAGTGATAGAGGAGTATGTGATCTGGGAGGTCTTGAACCACCCGCTTGCAAAAGGTATGATAATATTTCAAAATCAACAAACCACTTCCCACAAAATTTGGAGAAAAAATATATAACTAAAAACTTTGAGACAAATATTAGCTGATAATGAAGGGCAAGTATACACTCTATTCAAATTACTAGTTTCGATAAAAACTAATACAAGGGAGACTAAAGTATTCTTAAGCGCCAATGATCTTTTGGGCTAGAGGTGAAAAATAAATATTAAAAAAATTCTATACAATTAATATTTACATATTATTAACTTACAGAATACTAGATCATATTCCGCAGTGACTGTCTGAATGTAGTTTCCATCAGTACTCCAATCTAATTGACTCAACGGCTGAGCTCCTCGTATTTTGTTTATCTTCTTGTAGTTATAGCCATCCCTAGAGACCCTGAATAAGTAGACGCTTCCATTTTGTGATCCAATAGCTAGCATATCTCCAGCTGTAATTTTAAAAAGATAATTATAAAGACTATCTAAATATAAATAAACTCTTGTATTATTGAAAAATTAATACAAAATACATTATTGATATTATGTATTTTTGTACTGCAATATTTTTATATTTTTTGATTACTGATAGTTGCCATATGAATGTGTACATTGTGGTTCGAAGCATCAATAAAAAAATTCATAATATAGAGGTGTAATTTGTTTATAGTATAGAGGTCTTGAATGATCTCCAAACATCTTGGTTTTCCAATCATGGTCAGCCATAAGTTTAAGAAAACTATATATAATTATAGAAGTCCTTTAATAGTTATTACAATTATTTGTTTGAAAAAAAACTTTAATTTTTATAAAATTAATAATTTTTTTCACTTCTAGGAGAGCAAATGCCTCTCTCGGGGTACTCCCATATAGCAAATCACAACATATGCTAAGACATGTGTTTGTAGACCTATATCTATTGTGCTACGACATTCCTCCTCTCATGTCTTCATTTTGAACACCATTTTCTACTGAAATGGACATTGCTTGTTCTGAACCCCAGGGACAATAAAACAGCCTACTCACTCAATGGCTAACGCCATCATTGCTTGCCTGATGGTTTTGAAGAAATCAAGAACCAATAAAGAATAGAAAATTTTTCAAACTTTCTCTTCTACATCCCTTTTTCTTTTTTTTTAACCTCTTGCTAGCCATTTTGGCATACAGGGTGCAGCAGTAGTGTGGTATTATGCTGCCGATAATCAATTTATTTTTTTATTTTATCATTCAGATTTTTGGAGAGGAGGGTCCTGTTTAACTGAGGTGCAGCCCAGCACTCGTGCATCTTGTTCACAGCATCTATCCAGTAGATCCTATACCGGTCCAATCCTTATGGTTCCCGTCTATCTGGGTATCTGTCTGGTCCAGCCCTTTCCAACATCTTCTAGACTCCAGTGGTGACATTATTCAAATTACATGTTTTCATAAATACTACTCCTCAAAGTATTTAAATATTTTTTCCTCTTTTATATTAGGTCATTTTTTCTTGGGGCTTTTACTTCTACAATATATAAATCAATGATACATATGAAATTCGTTTTTAAAAACAACACTGTTAAAACTATATCAACTAAGATGTTTTTTCATTTGTATATTTGGGAAAAATTTATCGTATTTCTTAAGCTATGTTGGAAACAAGTTTTAAATAAACTTATAATTATCAGATTTCAGAAAAACTTTTTGTAAATTGACAATTCTTTCCCTTTCATCTATGATTCACCTTTTTAAACACAGTTTACAATGTGATAACTATTGCATTTAAATGCATTCTATGGAGCTTTTCATTTAACTATTTTTGTTTGTAAACTCAAGGTTTCTTATTTGTTCAGTTTATTTAGAAGTTCGGCATGTGTGAGGTTCAAATTTCTTGTGTCTGTTTTTTAATAAATCACGTTATTTTGTTTATCAGATATTGTTAAGGCTTATTCAAGATAACATAATAATGATTTGTTAGCCTTGAGAGGTGGGGATTAAGAACGTTTTACTTTTAATATTGACAATAAAATTATCATTACCTGGATTGTAAGAGAGGCAACTAAGTGCTGATCCACACACCCTGACAGTAGCGACAGTGTTGCCTGCTTCAGCATTGAGTACTATCAAGTGACCATCTGTGGAGCCAGCTGCCAGAGCTGCACCGAATGGATGGAAACTGAGTGATACACACTCATGTGGGCTCTGAAAATTTTAAATCATTGCAGGTAATCTTTCTGATATAACAATGATGAGAAAATTTTTATATGCACTATTAGTCAATAATAATAATTTTTTCTTAATTTCCATTAATAAAATTAAAATGACAAATGCATATTGGGTTTTAAATGAAATGTGATGAGCAGAGGAAAGGAAAACTTAATTAAAAACCGCCGAGAGGTGAGAAAAAAATATAAAAGCTCCATGGAATTTATTAGAAGAAACACGATGCATTTAGGTAATATTAATAAAAAAAATAATAACTACAAAATATGTATACATTTTAATTTATAATAAGATTATTAGTTGGGGGATCTGATAGCTGAGTGGGTTGAGACATGGGTCCCAGAACGCTTGGTTCAAATCCATCTGTGGGAGTGAAAATTTATTTTGTGACAGCCCTGAGAAAGGAATCTTGGCATTTCCACTCTGGGGCTGTATAAGTCTTCAACGAAGAACTTGAGCCATAAACAAATAAATAATTAAAATTTAAAAAAATATATTAGTCGAATGTATGTAATTAAATTAAGGAAGATAGTCCCAACGATAATCAAGAAGGTACACAAAATAGCAGTAAAACCTATTTATTAGTAACCAATGTGACCAACATGAACCCTCCAACGTGCCACACTCTTCCCACAATATATTTTTTCTTTTATTTACTATCCAATATTTTTCCTTTATTTATCCATTGACCTATCCCCTTAATTTTTTATTGCAACATGCTTCCACCTCATTTACTAACTCACTCTTTCTTTTAATTTTACCATATTTGTTACTACTTTTATTGATTATTATTATACTAATCATTACTTAAGTGGTGAATTTTCTATTCTATCAATCATTACTGTACTTATTATTAGTTAGTATTCCATTCATTTATATTTGTATTCTTTTAATTTATTATGTTCCTTTTTTTATATCAATTTTTGATATATCATCTTTTATACAGTTTTCAATTGCTTTATTATATTTTACAATATTTGTATCTTGTTCTCATTTAGCCCTGATGAAGCTCTATAAAGTGGGAAGAAGCCTTGGTTACTAATGAATAATTTTGTCTGCGATTTGTGTAACATCTTCCTATAATTATTTTAATTTATGTACAAATTTATATCTAAACATAAAACCATTAAATATGGTTTTCTTAATTTTCATTATTTTATAAATGTCCGTTCATAGGAGTAAATTTATTTCTATGTAATGAAAATTTGCCAAACTGAGTCTGTTTCAGAGGAGTCTACATTTTATACTTCCAGAGAAATCTAGTCCTCACACAGGGACCCCATATATGCCTATTAGGAAAGGTTTCACTGTATTTGATTTTTTTTTTATTCATCACCAAAAAATGATACATACTTGCCAAAGAACATTACTCATAACTATTCGGCTACCACAATATCTGAAGAGAAAAGCTAAAGAAAAATATAAACAAAAATAAATCAAAGTTATAAATTTTAATTTTAGGTTTTCATTAAATATTCTTAAGCAAGATGAACAAACCAGTACAGTCCAAAGAAGTTTATGCTTTTTCCACAGAGCAATATGTTTGTCATGGCCTGCTGTAGCAAAAAGTTCGTCATCTGGATGAACTGCAAGACCCCACAGCTGTCTACCATGGCCAAATACTACCTGGAAAAATTACCAACCTCCATTAAAAATAATGAAATCCTGCTAATAATTTTTCAATTATACCCGCATTTGATAGGTAAAAATTGAATAAGTAATTTTTTTGGATGCACATTTATAGCCTTTTTTTTTAAAATAAAGTTTTTGTTTATTTAGGACAATTGTAAATTAAAAAAAAAAAATTAGGATGAAAACCAATTGATTTCTACTATGTGATGAACTTTTTGACATTTTAATTTAAAATAGTCAAATAAAACCTGAATTAACAAAATCAATGTGATAATTACATATAACATAAAACTGATACATAGTGGACAACTAAATACTCAACTTTTCCTGCTCCAGGTAAGACCTGGGGTTCATAAAACTTCTTATGGATTATTGTTTATGATAAATTTTCATTATATTTCAATGCCCGGGAGTTAATTTTGCAGATAAATGTTCAATATTAAATAATAATATTACCTGGTTAAATCTTCTCTGCATTGAGCCCTCTAAGATATTATTTTTTGTTGTTCCTACATAAATGTTACCATCGTTCCTGCCGGGTCGTTGGGGGTATATTGACCTCACTCCTCCAGCGTTTTCTGATAACTGTTACATTTAATATTAGATCATGAAAATAAAATCAGTTCTTATTAGCAAAAATCCAAATTTTTTTTTATTTCCAAAAAATGTTCCTAATTTTTTCAAGTATTTAGTAGTTCTTTTTAAAATATAAAATCAATACCACGAGTAATTCAAAATATAAAATAATTTTAAGTTTCATTGGGCCAATCATAATAAAGGTAAGAGACATCAATTATATATGATTCGAAGGAGACTGAAAAACCAATCAAAATTATATTTTAAACTTTATTAATATTCAATAAAACATAGTAATCCAACTTATCTATTTATTAATACTACATATCAGTTACTAGTAATGGTTCTATTAATTTTATCAAATGAATGTATAGTTCTAAAGAAAACTTTAATTAAACTCCAATAAATGGTACTGATAGATCATAGTTGTAAAAAATAAAATCTGGTTGTTTTTCTCCTGCATCCTTTAATCATAACTTGATAAATTAAGAATATGGATACAATTAAAATTGCATATTCTAAGACTAAATGAAGGTTTCCTAGTTTCTTTTTTTAAAGGGTTAGTTTTAACAAATTTCAAAACTAGGATATTTAGATGAAATCAAAACCAATTTTAATTTTACATGTTTGAGGTGCTCAGTTGTAAAATATGGTGTCTAATATTTACTGCGAATTGAAGTTTTTGGCATAATTGGATTCTTTAGTGTTGGTTTCATAAATTTTTAGGATGTTTGAAAGTTTAAAACTATAATGTTGGTACTCATATTAGGTTATGGTAAGTGACTCCTACTTAAAGGTAGATCATTGTAATTATTATAATTTGGATACAATTGATTTTATTTAAACAAGACTTATTTGTATTTTTTAAAAAATGATATAATAAATGTGTAGTGTATTATAAAAAATACCTTTGTTTCTGTTATTTTTTTGTAGTTTTGCAATGAATCCCACGCTATGATCTTCCTGTCTTTTTCTCCACCAGATAAGAGAGTTCCTTCAGAAAGCATCATCAGACTGCTAATCCCTTTGTTATGCGCCTGAAATGTTATTAAAGTCAGTATTATCCATGTTTTAAAATAATTGATCATAATATCAAATTATCAATGTAAAATACCAGATTAACTAAATAATATTGATCTGAGGGGTTATATATTGTCTCTAATACAAAATACTTAATTAGAGGTTTTATTAGATAATTATTCTTTATTTTCACCATAATATTATGCTGTAATATATAGTAAATACCAACAAAATAGTTGAGAAAAGAAAATGTATTAGAAAATTATATAGAATGCTTAAATTAAATATTTAAATCGGTTATTTTGAGATATGCATGCAATCTTAGCATTAAGGGTAAGCTCTATACAGTCCAAAACTGTAATATCTTGAAATGGAGATATTGGAACTTTTCCACAGTAAAATTAAATGTTTTAAGGGTAATTTTCAAATAATGGACAACTTTCAGGTCTATTTTTCAACAAAACACATCTCCACTAATACAACAAATGCTGAACATTCTTAAGTAATTTGCAGCTAAAATTTACTAATAAAATTTCAATTTTAAATTTTTTCAGCTATTTTAGTGGCAAAAAAAGTCATGATAATGGTAAAATAAACTTAAATCATTTAATACAGAGTTACTATCAAATTATTAATTTAAAGGATTCATTTCACGAAGATAACAACAATTATTCCCAAAAAATCACTGTCCCAGCTCAACAGTGTAACATTTCAATAAATGGTTATTTTGAGATATGCATGTAATCTTAGCATTAAGGTATAATAGCATAAAGGTACAGTCCGAAACTGTAATATCTTGAAATATTTTTTTTTATTTAGATTTTATGACATACGTTTTACTACGATTCTATGTTTTACAGTATAGATATAAAAAATAACCATTTTTTTGAGATGTTAAACTGTTGAACTGGGACAGTGAAATCCAAATGAGGTTTTATTTGACCATGAACATTTTTTTTTTTTCTTGGGAACAGATATGAAATATCCTAAATCATGTTTTAACACTTTAAAAATAACTGGAATAATCTTTGTGAGTTTTCAACTAAGATCTGAATACAGTAAAAACTTTTTTTCCAAGAGATCTATGAAAATCAAGTTAATATGTATTTAAATGAGAAATATTATGACAACAATGGGAATCACAGTGCTCATAGCAAGTAGGACATCACTAAAACATTGCAATATAATTAATTTGCCAATGCTACCTATATTTTTTAAAAATATGATGATTTTTTTTTTGTATTTGACATATTCCATAGGTTGTACTGAAGGAGAGCCTCAGAAAAGAAAGTAACCTCAATCTATGGTACTATCTTTGTAATATGTCCAATAAAAAAATGAATCAAAATTATTTTTTGGTCAGGTGTACCGCTGTCTAAGCAAATCAGTATTATTATAACCATCATGAATATAGACACAATGGTTCTCGAAAATCATTTTATTCACATGAGACATGAAAATTGCCAGTTTTTTTAGATTAACCTTTACCTCAAATTCCATTCTAACAAAGTAAGCTCCTTCACTGTCAACTGAATATATTGTGATAAAGCCATCTCCATCTGCTGTCACCACATCACCATCTTGTTCAAACTGGAGGCAAGTTATATGTGTTCTGGAAGGCTGTGGACAAATAAGACTCTCTATTATAACTAATTTAAATTTTACTTCATCTACATTTAATTATCATATTACAAATTAGGGAGGGAGCGTTAAAAATTGTGATCAAAATTGGATATTAAAATCAATATTTTAATCTATGTTGAGGAATAGTAATTTTGTTTTAAGATTTTACTTCAGTTACTTTTATTTTTGATTACTTAAAGATCATAAATAAAAGAAAATATATATATATTTTTTGTGTAATACTTAATACATTAATACTTGTGAAATTTCTGTTCTTTTTTATTGTCTCTATTTTTCATTAATTTATCCTCAAAGTATTCCATCTTCAGAATTACCTATAATTTTGATATTTTGATTTATCTAGAAAAATATTTTTTTTTTACACATATATTACTATTTGAAACTAATGTGTTTTTTTACATATATCACTTAACTAATTATGAACTGTTCTGTTTTCCACTTAATTTCTTCAATCCCATCCCTCCACAACTTTATATCTATAGTTTGTATCTTTCAATGTTTTTATTTAGTTTTTTAAATATATTTTATTTGCCAATTTTGTATTTTGTTTAGTCTGGTATATAATAAAATCATTAACTTATTTGATAACCTCATAATATATATTCATATTCTTTGTATCTGTTTAAAAGATTACATTCTATTTCATGATTTTAATTGCTTCTTCGAATCTTCCATTTCTTATTTATTACAGGAAGAAATGTTTTATAATTATTTAATAAGTATTAATGTATTAATAAAATAACAATATTAGATGCATTAACAATATGATCATGTAATAAATATTGTCGTTTCTTGTCAACTTACCGGTTTGATAATATCGGTTTTTTCAAAGTAACCATCTTTTCTTCTGGTCCAAAATGTTAGATGCCCTTTTCCATGAGTGATAAGCAGGTTGTCATCAAGTGGGTGGAAGGCTGCACCAGTTAAATCTTCTTGAAGGGTCTGAACCAGCAAAACGGAATAGAATATTAAAATCTTTTTCATTGTAAGGGGAATGTATAAATGGATAAGAGAAATGTTTCAATTAATACTGAACATTTGTCCGTCTCATAATCATTGAATATTGATGTACAGTCATTTGTTCTGTAAGATAAATGCTGATTAATTCTGTAAAATGCTAGACAAAATAAGACATTTTGACAATACTAGATTTGCGATCCAATTTCATTAAGGTATTGTAAGTAAAAAACATTTTAGTGATTAGCACTAACTCAAAATCTGTTTATCAAATATTGGCTACAGGGATATTATTTTTAATGATTGAAGGGACCCAAACTTGGTCAGTTAGAATGACAGTAAAACTAAAGATGGACATTCTGATTGATGTTGTAGAGATAATACCTATGGATTACCGAGAAAATTTTGAAATATTATCATAAAAAAAAAAAATTGAGGCTGGGGATGATTCGTTAATATCGTGTGTTTCTATTTATTCTTGCAGGTAAATGCCAAAATAATGACCAAACAAGTTTTCTGTGAATTGAAAATCGAAAGAGATATTGCAGAAGATTCTTACTGTTTGGTATACCATATACAACAAAGTGGCAGTCGGATTGATGTAGAGACCTATCTGATTTAATATGTCTGGCTTGCGAATGACGAATGTCCATGTAACATAACAAACAACTAATAACAGGGACGCCGTTCCGGAGAAGAGCGGGATGTAGTAGGAGGTTTTAGCCCCTACTTCACTCTTCACGTATTGAGATACCTCATATACCTCAAAATTGATTATTTTATTTAATTTTTTGAAATTTTATTTATTAATTGCTATTTACAACTGTACATCCATATTCATACATCCAGTAAATTTGATTTTAGTTTATAATGGAGTGATGTAGGCGTTAAGTAAAACTACCCATTGGTAGCACTTTAATGACGATTTTACATTGGCAGGTCTCGTGGCCATCTTCTTTTCAGACGCCTCGGAGGATTGTTAGGAATGGCAGAGGAGGCAAGTTTAGAAACTAGTGGCTTAGGGTGGTTAGGGGATTTATAACGGAAGGAATGGTATCTGGTTCGGGCTAGATTATAGTTCGGTTATATATAGAACCAGGTAAAATCATGCATAAGGTCTTATGCATGATTTTATTTGTGACAAAGTAAGGAGCATTGAGGATTTTACGAAGGATTTTGGATTGTAAGGATTGGATACGAGAGGAAGTCGAAGGTTTAGTGGAGCCCCAAAGCTCAACTCCGTATGTCCAGATAGGCCTTATAATTGTCATGTAAATCAGTCTTTTGTGATGAATTGGAAGTTTAAACCGTTTGTCTAGTAAGTGCTGGTTATGTTTGTCGGAATCGACGTGCAGTTTCCTGTCTTTTCAATCTCGTGTAAGGATTCCAGGTTAGTCATTTGTCCAGATGTAATCCAAGGTAGCAGATCTGTTCTTCAAGGGTAACAGCAACATTATTAAAGGATATTGTAGGTTAGTCAGTTGATTTACAACGAAGGATAAATGTGATTAGTTGGAATTTATTTTGATCCTCCAATTATGGCACCATTCTTCGAGGGTTGCGATTTGGGATGCAATTAAAGGGTTAAAATTGCTTTTAAACGTCATAAATGATAAGTTTATTGTTGTTAATGATTGTAAAGTAAAGTGTTTGCAAAGAATATAATTTATTATTAAATATAATGGAGACATGACTTGGGCATTATAGCCTGCAAAATTTTATAAACAAATATTGAGGCTCTGAAACTTTTTTTAATAATTTATTTATTGTTATTTACAACTGCATACACCTATATAAAACAAGTAAATTTGCTGTAGGTGACATAGTGACATGATAAAAACATGTGGAGAATCTACCCACTGATAGAACTCCAAAAACATTTCTAGAGGAGAAGATCTCGAGGCCATCTTCTTTTCAGACGCGTAGGAGGATTATTAGGTAATGAAGGAGAAGCCAGGTTAGAAACAAGTGGATTTGGGTGGTTGAGAAGTTTATTATGGAAGGAACGGTATCTGGTTCTGGCCAAATCGGCAACACATGGAACATTGAGGTCCTGATGGATGACTTGATTTGTGACAAAGTAAGGAGCATTAAGGATTTTACGAAGGATTTTGGACTGTAAGAGGCTCTGAAACTAAAATTAAAATTATCCTTGACGATGGGCGGATTGGCCGATACATTGGACACGTGATATGATATACTAAACAAGTGTTGAGACTTTTTGTTATTATTAATTCACAAACATTTTCATTAATATCGAATAATGACAATATTAATCTATAATAACATTATTTTTGATGAATCACAGACAAATTTGTAAATTTAAAAAATGTTATATTTATGGAGAAAATTCTTAAAATGTGCTTGGTAACCCAAAACGTGAAATATAAAACTATTACATCAGTATAGTACCACTTTCGAATTCCTATTGAGGTCTAGCTGAATTTGAAGCAAGGGAACAAAAGATGCAAACGCAAATCCGATCTCTTGTAATTACCATACTTTTTCGCAAACTCATCCACATAGACACTGTTGTGTTCCCATTTTCAGGAAATAAATTCATAAATAATCACAATATTTTTTTTATTATTTACAGTCTCCAATAAATAAAGGGAGTATTTCCCCTAACTTATAAAATAAAAAATATACCGTCTGGGATTAATCAAATCAACCGCAATGCACTCAGTGATAAGTTGAATAGCGAAAATTAAAAAAGCTCAACGGAAAAGAGAAGGATTTCCAGGCTCAAATAGTTTCTAGAAAACAGTACTTGACAGTACCTTGACCCAGAGTATCACGTGACAGTGTTTATGGAAAGAAGTTAAGACAGAAGTAATCTAGCCTGATGGATTCCCGTTTTCTGGAACATCTCGCATGCCTGGCTATGGAAATGTACGCCGTTACATCTAGATATTCCGCAGTATAATTCCAACCCGGGTAATTATATTCGACCTTGCTGCAGCATCCTCTAGCCAGCAATTATCAATATTCGTGTAGCATTGGCTGTTTGGATGGGATTGCTATCTGCCGTGTCTTTAAGGGTCATCAACTTGTGACGTCTTAGGTATGTCTACGAAGTTACTGTGAATAATGACAGCTTTATAAGATAGAATTAGTTTTGGAAGATTTAGAATAAATTTATTATAATTGGACGATATTTGATTGGCCATGTGCAATATATAAAATGGAGATGATCCGAATGTGGTAAAAAAACTCAAATGGTAATTTGACTATTTATTGTGAGGCAACGTTTCTCGCTCCACTTTGCAGGACTTCATCAGAGCTAAAAAAGATACAACCAACTAAAATAATGTGACAGAGAAAGAGAATATATAATATGAAATAAAAGTAATTTAACGTATGGCTAAAAACGATTTATATTAATATATTTTTTGCTTTTAAATCTTAACCTTTATTTTTTGTTAACGTTGAGATTCCCCCACTCTCCCACTCTGTCGACACCTTGCATTTGCCTTTAGCTCATTCTTTTGTTTTCCTCCATTCATAAAGGTGGGTATTCCATTTTCTTGACCTTTCTTTTTTTTTTTTTCTTATTTTCCGTTTTTTAGAGGGTACTATATTTTTATATTTCGCTTTCATCTACTTTTTAATTGTTATTATTCCCGTTTTCATTATTTGCCTAATACCGTCAGTAATCCTTGTTTATTTATATTATAGACTTCACATATTTTAAATCATTTTTAGCGATGCCGTAGTTTACTTTTATTCATGTTATCTATTCCTTTATTTTATAACATTATTTTAGTTTTTGTATCTTTTTTAGTCCAGGTGAGGTCTTTCAAAGGAGGAGGAAATATTGGATCACAATAAATAGTTTAATTACTATTTGAGTTTTTTTTTACCACACCCTAACCATCTTCTTTTTATAAATTTATTTTAAATTTGAATAAATTTCAATCTTCACCACCATAACATTGAAGAGTTTGTTTGAAAGTACTCATTTCAGAAACTCATATCAGACAGATTACAAAAAACATTTTAGATTGACTATTTGTTGAGGCCACTTACTACAATCCATAACAACGAAGCAGTAATCATAGATTTGTTCTAACGTCCACTGTTGACTGTTAAAGCTGTCAGAAGCATGCACAGTAATAGTTTTTCTATTCTAAAAACTTTCTTGCACAAGCTTCTGATAGTTTTGTATTGGAAGAAGATAGTTGACCGTATGAAGAATATTGTAAGGGTTGCGGTCAATAAAAGTATCAAAATAGTAAAATAAAGAGATTTCCTTCCAATTATTTTTGATGTTATGATCCCCTTGAAAGTTTTTGACGTCGTTTAACATAAAAAAATACTAATTATATGTGATGTTTTAAAGGTAAGATAAGAAAGGCTCAGCGGGAGTCGCTGCTCCACGCCAGTTCCCAGATTTAGGTCATTTTAAAATGAGCCTCGATGCAAGTAATTTTTTTCTCGCAATTTCTTTAATGATTCTTATATGACTTTAATCGAGCAAAGTTAGAGTTTGGGCGAGCAATATTTAAAAAGCGCCTGAAATCGAAAAACGATTGAAACCCTCTACTCCCGCCCTCCATGGTAGCCTTACTTATATGACTTTTCAAACAGACAATTATAGCCAGTAGGTTGGTCGATGTACTACATGTATCACAAAAGGAGACACAACACAAAAAAAGGCAATCCTTCCCCGCCGGACCCGTCCTGCTAAGACCCCCTGGGAGCGGCGGTTCTATATCACTTTTGAGATATTAGCTTAAAACGGGAAGAGGAGACTTTAAGATAGTTTAATCGAGCAATATTTAAAAAGCGCCTGAAATTGAAAAACGATGAAAATAAATGTCTACTAATGTCTGCAAGAAATGATATATAACAATAATATAATGCCGATGTAGTTATGTTTTTTGGTCCAATGTGGAGATAGATACCATGCAATAACAGAAAATTATGTTTTCTGGGCT